>NC_142008.1:105544943-105559626 GCF_049901715.1 Pseudonaja textilis | reverse complement strand
AAGCATTCTGTGGCCCCCAGGAAGACAAAAAAGTAGAGCTGTGTCATGCATCCTTCGTAAGAGATTGTGTTGGTCTCCGAGAGAAGGCTGCGGAGCATTTTAGGCACAATTGTACTGGTATACCAAATCTCTAGGAAAGAAAGGTTTTGGAGAAAAGCATACATAGGAGAATGAAGAAATGGCTCCAACTTGACTACTGCAATGATAATCACATTTCCCATGACAGTTAATATATAAATAAGCAAGAATAGAGCAAAAAGGATGATCTCCCACTTTGGAAAGATCTGGAACCCTAGAAGCTGAAATTCAGATATGGCACTGTGGTTCTCCATCTGCTTCAATGTTCTTAAGTTCTCATACAAATGAAAATCAATTGTAATATATTGCTTCTTTGAGGTGTGAAGAGACTGGTGTCTAATAGCATCCCCATGTTAGCATTCTTTATTTCTCAAATTCTAAGAAGCATTGTGAGGATGATCCATGCTTACCACGACCTGAAATGCTAAAAACACTGAAAATATTGGCTAGTCTCCAGGAGAGTTGATGGGGAAATCCACAATGCTCTTGTCAATTTCACCTTACTTCTTTTTCTAGGCGACAAGGAAATTTTAAGTGTTTCCCTTAAAGTGCCTGAAACTCGGGAACAAGAAAGAATTGCTTGCTTAAATAGAAGGATGGAGCAACAGGACCACAAATCAAACCACAGCTTCTCTGTTAATTAAGCTATGGTACAGTTGGACCTTAATTGTGATCAAAAAGTGCTGACAATGCTTGAATCCAGACAGTCCAAGCTGTTTGCAAAAGTCTAGTGTAGAAATCTAGTGTGAATATGCTGAAAGAGAAACACACAGAGAGAGAAATAATGATAGCAACTGTAAATAAAATTATAGGTTTTAAAAATAAAAATGATGAATGAAGTTATTTAACATATAATACTTGTACCAGAGCAAATATCATAAGTTCTTTGGTTGTGCTTATTTTTAAGTAAAATTGTCAGCTAAACTGTAATTGTTTTCTAGGTTTTAAGAAATTTAATACTCTCTTTCCAACAGTGGACCAACTATAATATATCTAAGGAGCTTACTGATAGAGTATATAACTCTGGTAACATTTTTCTTTTCCTAATTTTCAGTTATTGTGTATTTTTGAATTGGGATAGTCCATTTAGCTCTCATACATAATAATTTATGAATTCATTTATACCTTTCTTGAAGTAATCTAATTTAACAACCATTGCCTATTCTGAGATATATCACTGAATATTATTTCTGTGTCATGTCCTGTGGAATTCAATGTCCTAACTGACAACTTAAATAAGAACATCATGTTCAATCTATAAATGGGATAATCTCACTAAATCAAAATAAAAAGTAGACAAATCTAAGCATTGATGGAAACCAGATTGATATTCAATACAAATAAATATAAACTTTTTTATTTACATAGAATACAAGTATTAGAAATTATTCACAGAATTATCTATCTGAGCAACTTGCACATTATGTTTAATATATTGTATGAAATTATATTTCTGATAAATTGCAATTAAGATAGTTATTTTGGTAATAGGTTGTTTTATTCTCTCCATTTTCATCTATGATGTGATTATTAAAAAGTAATTCATGCACCTCAATACAGAATTAAAATAATTCTTTTTTCAGTTTTATATGAACAGATCATGATTACACATGAGAAATCTTAGAATAGATTTATATAATTTTATAATTCTGTGATTAGAATAAAAGCTTTATCCAAAGAAAAATAACCGCTAATCAGCAACAAGTTAAACCAAACATTTAGTCCATAGATTCATATATTATTTAAGAACTGATAAATTAAGCATGTAATGCTCATGTAAAAGGTCAGAGAAAATAATAAACTAAGATCAACCTTGTTTCATTTCCTCTCAAAAGGCCAATAAGAAATTGCAACTTATTTGAAACAGTACCTTTCATTTAAGCATCCAGAGCTATAAAGAAAATGAGGTGGGGCTTCCTTGGGATCCTATATTTCTGATTAAAGAAACACAAAGACCACGATTATCAAGCCTTGGACATCACCTCAGGGAAATAATTCTTTAAGGGCATGCACAGGCACGCACAAACGCACACACACACACAAACAAGACTCTTCTTTGGGGTGTTAATAAAGATTCTTTATCTCCAAATATGCAAGAAAGGAAAAGCTTTGAAGAAAAATATTGACATTAGAGATAGCAGAAAGTAGAGCTGTTATTACTCTTTTGGGAATAGAGATTAGGCTCAAAGCAATTTCAACATCATTTACTTCATGAAAGAAAACAAGGTACAATTGGTATGTCTCTATATACCTTGAAGTACCCACACACACAAGTGTGTGTGCGTGTGCACACCCATACAAAGAGAGATAGATCTTTGACAGAGACTGAGGATTTGGGAGGCCTGAATCAATCCTTTCATATTAATTATAGTTTTCCACATTGCAAATTCAGGATATGGGCAGAAACTTATTTCTGGCAATCTGCAAGTTTTCTAGACTAAAACACTAAAATGCATTGCCTTTCTATATCAGTTTGCCTTTCGGTATATATTTTCAATATAATTGAAAAAGTGGACAGGGTCTTGTGTCTGTTAACTTGCCCATCTGTGTTTTGGATGGACTGATATCCTTCCTGGTTGATTAAGGCTGCCTGGGAGGTCACATGTGGTTGAGTCCAAATAGTTAACTGCTTGCAAGAAAAAATGATAATGCCTGCTTAAGAGAAGTAGCAGTGTATCCTTTTTTCAAGAAGCCATCCTTGGACCATCATGTTAGACAAATTTTATCCAGTCTGTTGGGGAGAGTTTGTTGAGAGGTTGGTTTGCACACAGTTTCAGGGACATTGGATTAAGCAGGATAAATCAATTCTTTTCAGACTGGATTCTGGCTGGGGTAAAGCACTGATACAGCATTGATTACATTTGCTGATTACTTTCTGAGGTTGCAGGATATTGGTGGTGCAACTGTCCTCTGCAATTTTTAGTATCATTGACCATAGCATCCAACTCCAGGAATTAGGAATGGGCAGCACGGTTTTGGTGGTTCTTCTCCTTTCTCTGTAGCCAGTTTCAGGCAATGTTGGTAGACAAAGAGAGTCCTTCCTTATATTGGTGATAGAAGCAGGCATGTATGCAGGTTGTAGTCAAATAAGTCAAGATGGCAGCCATGAAGGATGTACTAAGTTCCACATATTCTTTTTTAGCCAATTTCAATGCACATAAAACTGAATGGGGGTTTAGTTGCACTAGCTACTACCTTCATTTTTTGCCCACCATATTCTATGGAGACCCTGGAAAGAAAGAAAGATTGTGGAAGTTAGAAGTGCCTTGCATCTGACTTTAAGTTAAGATATATAAAACAATGTCTGGCTGGAAGGCTTTGAATGATGAATCTTACTATATAAATAGAGACATAATATCTAGAAGAGGGCAGCAAATGATGAAAAAAAATGGTTTTGGAAAATATATCATAGCTTCTCAGTGGGTTTTATACTGACCAAGCAGTTCAATTAATAATCTTTTTTTGGAAAAGAATCTACAGTAAGATATCTTCATGAATATCTTGAATAATGTTTATCAGAATCAACAATGATTTCTTGAAGTTTCAGTCTAAAAATCAACCAATATGATTTTATTTTCAAATGACAGAGGTATATTCTGTTGCAACAGCTTAGCAACTCAGAAAATAAGAAAGTTTTGGAAAATGCAGAATCTGCTCTTTGAGTCTTTTTTTCTAAGAACTTATGGTGTATATTATTTTAAATTACCACAATTCTTTTTGGTCCATATTATCACAACATACCATTTCCTCCATTATTTAGATGAGTTAACTTATCAATTAACATATATTAATTACCAACATTCATTAAGTAACTGTCTACCTGTCATATTAATTTATCTATTGTAATTGTTTAGTGTACTATTGTCATTGACCCTGCCAGCCAAAAACTCCAAACCCTCCACAACCAAACATCAACAAAAGAATAATATCTCTACTAATGGTCTCCCAGTCTCCTGCAAATGCTTCACATGTTTTGAAACCATCAATGAAAGCAAAACTAACATTAAATGCCACCTATGTGACAATCAAGCCCACCTCATCTGTTTAAACTTAACCAATAGCCTAACTGATCTCCTAAAAAACATCAGATACATTTCCCTGTTTATGTCCATCATGTTTACCTAAGCTAAACAAACTAAGTACCCTGTCTGACAGAGTTGAAAGCATAGAATCATTCATGCACTCAATAGAAGAATGCTTACTAACACGTTTTGAAATGGTCTGCACAAAACCATGCAGGCTACTGCATTTTGCACCAACTGCAGCTTCCAGGTGCTCTTCAAGGGCAGCCCATGTAGAGTGCATTGCAATAATCAAGACAGGAAGTGACTAGCGCAGGAGTGACTGTGAATAGGGACCGTTGGTCCAGGAAAGGGTGTAACTGGTGCACAACCCACAGTTGTGCAAAGGCCCTCTTGGCCATGACCACCACCTGCTCTTCGAGCAGGAGTTGTGAGTCCAGGAAAACCCCTAGATTACACACAGAGTCTGTTTGAGGTAGTGCTACCCCATCCAAAGGTGGCAATACTCCTTGAGCCAATGATCCCCAAACCCAGAGCCACTCAGTCTTGCAGGGGTTAAGTTTTAACCCATTGCTCTCCATCCAGCCCCTAATAGCCTCCAGGCATTGTGAAAGGGAGGACACAGCAACACTTAACTCACCGTGACTGAGACATACAGCCGAGTATCATCAGCATATTGGTAATACCTCAGTCCATGGTGATGGATGATCTCACCCAGTGGCTTCATATAAATGTTGAACAGGAGCGGAGAGAATACTGAGCCCTACAGAACCCTGTAAAGGGTAAAGGCTGGATCTCTCCCCTCCTATAAACACTGACTGAGAGCTGCTGCAGATGAAGGAAATGAACCAAGAACCACTCCCATCCCCCAAAGCCACCCCAGGAGAATCCCATGGTCAATGGTATCAAAAGCCATTAGCTAATATAATAATAATAGCTAATCTGTTAGTGCAAATTCAGTTGAACTTATTCAGTTCAATTTATCCAGTGTTGCTTGATTCAGTGTTTCAGTTCTGAGTAGAATGGAAATCAAATGATCATCTCAATTTCTCAGAAGAAGAGAATAAGTAATTATTAATTAAACAGGTTCAGCATTGTTGCTCTTGTTAACAATATGATTTCCATTATATTAAATCCTTCTGGTCTTTACTCTCAGGAACAAGGATATAAAAAAGCCCTACAAAATATTATAAGGAAGAAATTATTATGCTGCAAGACAGAATTTCTTGGGAGATACTAAGAAAACTGAATAGTCTCACAAATGCATGGATTACAAGAAGAGGACTTGATTGTCTATTGAGGTTCTCAATCATCCAGGTCATAGTTGTCCGAAAGGTGCCTTTGGACTTTATTGAAGAAAGGCAAGCCAGTTGGACTTCAAATCAGTAAAATGGTGGTCTTTATTCAGTCTCTATATGTGTCTGTAAAGCAAACATTACTTTATTTTGTATTCTATTTTCCCTCAACTATCAAGATTGTAAGGGCCCCTAGACTCCATGGTCAATCAGAATAGAGATGGAAGGAAGGGACCATGGAAGTCTTCTACTCCATCCCCCTGCTCAAGCAGGAGATCTATACCATTCCAAACAAGTGATTGTCCAGTCTCTTCTTAAAAATCTCCAGCGATGAAGCACTCACAACTTTTGAAAGCTGTTCTACTAGTTAATTATCTTTACTGTTAGGAAGTTTATCCTTAATTCCAGGTTGCTTCCCTCCTTGATTAGTTTCCATCGATTGTTTCTTACATTGCCTTCTGATGTTTTGGAAAATGAGTTGACCTCCTTTTCTTTGTGACTGCTCCTCAAATACTGGAATACTGCTATCATGTCTGCTCTAGTCCATCTTTTCTCTAGATTAGCCAAACCCAAATCCTACAACCATTCTTCATATGTTTTAGTCTCCAGGCCTTTGATCATCTTAGTTACTCTTTTCTGCACTTTTTTTTCAAAGTGTCAACATTTTTTTTTTTGTAATGTGATGACAAAAACTGGATGCAATATTCCAGAAATGGCCTTTATAAAGTGGTACTAATACTTCAAGTGATTCGGATTCTATATTTTTGTTTATACAATCAAACATTTTGGTTTTTTGGCTGCTGCTACACAATGCTGATTCATATTTAAATGATTGTCCACTAGGACTCCAAAGTCCCTCTCACAGTTATTGCTTTTGATTCAGGTATTACCTAGTCTGTACTTGCACATTGGGGATATTTTGCCCAGGTTTAAAACCTTGATTTTATCCACATTAAATATCATGTTGTTGGATAGGGGCCATTGTTCAACTCGGTCAAGATCTTTTTGGATTCTGAGCTTGTCTTAGCTATTCCTGCCAGCTTAATGTCATTTGCAAATTTGATGAGTTCTCCTATTCTCTCATCTGCTTATGAAGATATTGAAAAGTAATGGGCCTAAGATAGAACCTTGTGGTACACCACTGCTTCCTTCCTTCCAAGTAGATGTTGAACTATTAATTACTACTTGTTGAGAATGGCTTGTCAGCCAGTTACAAATCCATCTGGTGGTGATGCTGTCTATCCCACATTTTTCTAGCTTACCCAAGAAGTAGATTGTGGTCTACTTTGTTGAATGCCTTGCTGAAGTCTAAATATACTATGTCCACAGGATTTAGCTGGTGTATTAATTTAGTCACTTTGTTGAAGAATGAAACAAGATTTGTTTGGCATGATCTGTTTCTAATATAGTCATTCTGGCTACTAGATATAACTTTGTTTCTAAATGTTTACAGATATGTGTTTTGATTATATTTTCCAGTATCTTCCCAGATATTGATGTTAGGCTGCTTCGTCTTTTTTTCTCCTTTGTTGAAAATGGGAATCACATCAGCTCTTTTCCAATTCTCAGGTGATTTCCCGTTGATCTAGGATTTTCTAAATATATGGTACAATGGACCCTATTGTAACTGTAACTCTCTTCAAAACTCTGGGATGTAATCCATTAGATCCTAGTGAGTTATATTCATTAAGATCAGACAGGTGTTTTCTAATCATTTTCTTGCTTAATGATATAATGCATATTTTTAAAAATACAGTTTCTAATTGAGATTATTCATGTCTTAATTTACTAAAACACAGAGAAACTCTCTGTGCAATTTATTATGGTACTGTTAATTAGCTAAAAACTTTACAATACATCTGGGAGTAACTCCATACTTCCTGTTTAGGAACTCTTAGGGTAGCAATTCAGAACTACCTTCTGTCAGGTTTAAAAATTAAATACAGAAGAGCATGAAGCAGTTGGGAGGAAGAACAATAGTTCTTTTGCAGGTAACAATGAGATCATTTTAGGGGTAGATAAGCATATTTCTATAACCCACACTACAAGCTCATATTGTAGGAATAGTTTAGTTCACATAATAAAACTCCCCTCAGTGTAATGTAAACAAATCAGGAATTATTTAAAACTTAAATGAATTTGTAATATAATGTAATTTGAGTTTGTTGTACCTATAATGTGATTGAGATTGCTCAAAATTGATTCAATTTCAGGGCAGCTATTAAATAACATCAAGTGCCTATAAATCACTTCAAATAAGTTAAAAAATGATTTGGTACTCCTACTTTGTATCCCCTCATACACTGGGGCAATACCACACTTATTTTTACTTTGCAAATTGAAGAAAAAACAAAGAAAAAACCAAGAATCTTAAACATCACCTAGTGTCTTGCTCTGAAGAGGAAATCAGCCATGCCAACAAGACTCCTACCCCAAAAATGGAAGTAGTCAGAAATTGGTAAACTTTGCAATTTTTAGTCTACTTTTTAAACTTTTTTATTTTTTACTTCTAAAAGACAGAGGGAGGAAGGGAGGAAAGAAGGAAGGAAGGAGGGAGGAAGGAAGGAAGGAAGGAAGGGAGAGAGAGAGAGAGAGAGAGAGAGAGAGAGAGAGAGAGAGAGAGAGAGAGAGAGAAAGAAAGAAAGAAAGAAAGAAAGAAAGAAAGAAAGAAAGAAAGAAAGAAAGAAAGAAAGAAGGAAAGAAGAAAAACACTGATAAAATACTTCCATGTTGTTTTCAAGGAAATTTCATGGCTATGACTGAGAAGTTAAAGAATTCAAACTTATCTTGAAATCAAATGGATAAATCCAGAATTCAGTATATAAAGTATTAGGTGACATGTCACTGTCTTTAAACAACAGTAGACATGAACTCCATAACAACAAAATTCCAAACTATGCAAATTAGTGTACTAGTCACTGAGACGTTACATAAATCTTAAAGAGATATTTTTATTTTCACTTGTTTGAAATCCACACAAATATATTTGGCTGGAAAAGAATCTAGATACTGAAAGGCATAGGTCCTGGATTTGATACATGATGGATTTTGTTTGTGGTTTCATTAAAATGTTCACAATTTGCATGGAATTTACTTTGTTTTTTTCCCCCTTTAAGCTACTTCACAACCACAACAAGGAGTAACTTATTTGGGATGAGGCATGAAAATACAGAACCAAACTATTCTTTCAGAATTCATCATCCTTGGCTTTCAAAACCTCCAGGAACTGCAATACTTGCTCTTCAGTGTATTTCTGACTATCTATTTATTCACAATGCTGTGGAATACTTCCATTATCACTATAGCAATTTTGGATCAGAAGCTCAGAACCCCCATGTACTTTTTTCTGGGGAACCTGTCTTTCCTTGACATCTGTTACACCAGCACCACAATTCCACAGATGCTGAATCTTATCCTCAAAGACAGAAATAGCATTTCTTATACAGCCTGTGTTCTCCAATTGTACTTTTTCTTCTCCTTTGTGGGGACAGAATGCCTTCTTCTGGCAGTAATGGCTTTGGATCGCTATGTTGCTATTTGCAATCCTTTGCACTACTCATTATTTATGAGAAGATGGGTCTGCTTCCAACTAGCTATAGCTTGCTGGATTGGAGGTTTTCTTAACTCTGCAATACATACTTATTTTGCCTTTCAGTTACCTTTTTGTGGAGATAACTTCCTAGAGGCATTCTACTGTGATATTCCTCCATTGCTAAAGTTATCATGTGGAGACATCTCTCTCAACCAAAAGCTTTTGCTATCTATTGGTTTACTCATAGCATGGACACCTCTTTTTTGCATCCTTCTCTCATATGCATCCATCATCTCCACAGTCCTGAAGATGCATTCTGCAGAAGGAAGACAAAAAGCTTTTTCCACCTGCTCCTCTCATCTTACAGTGGTTCTACTTTATTATGGCAGTTGCATTTTCACCTATTTGAGACCTGTTTCTTCCCAGTCTTCTGTTAATAACAAGCTGATCCCACTAATGTATAGCATCTTGACTCCATTACTAAATCCTGTTATATATACTTTGCGTAACAAAGATGTAAAGAATGCTTGGAGAAGTATAATGGGAAAGATTTAAATATTGTAATATTCAGGAAGAAGCATATAGGAAAAAAAGGGTTCCTCTTTTTTTCAGACAATGTGGTCTTAAGCTGGGAAGGGCTTATAGGTATTTTAAAGATGATAATACGAGCTCATTGTATTATAATGATATGATTTGAATTGCATGGAATTTCTTATGTACTTATGTATTTTTAATGAAGTTAATAAATGGTCCACAGTACACTGATACAAGCTAAAATAGAAATAGATAAATTACAGTTGCTTAAATAGACTGGCTTTTATTGTTGATGTTTTGTTTTGAAATTATACTTGGTAGATTTTAATCTGCTTTAAATTGCTAAAGCAGAGTTTACAGCTATTTGAACTATTTGTTCCATAAAAAAGAGAGAGAAAATGGACTACAAGGAGATAAAATATATTCACTCCCTTGAGTGACCCTTGTCTCGTGCTAATGACCTGGATATATAACATGAACTTGCCATTTTCTTTTTTCTAGCATTTGGCAAGCTGCCATTCTAAGATTCTTCTATGAAAGCGCTAACAATCCCTGACTAATTTTTCAGACTCAGATAAAGTCAGATAGATTTGCTACCTAACACCTTACTGTATTAGGTATCTAACTTTCAGGGTAAGGTTGATGTATACCTAATAAAAAGGTAACCATTAATTTCAGATAATCACTTCTCTGAAATAAATGTATATCAGTGACTCAAGCAGTGTCAGTTATTAATGCTGGCAAAATGCATTAAAAAGAAAGTTCCATAAAATTGGGTCCCCTAGTAGATGAAGACCTAACCTTTTTAAGAAAGCAATAATGATGAGAATGAGGAAGGAAGGAAGAGGAAAAAGAGGACAACCAGCAACAAAGTAAATTATAGCAGTGAGAGTGAGCTAGAGAACAGAAAGGTTTTCCTTGGATCTTCTCTTGTTTAATGTATTGAGCCATAAAGAGATCAATGTCTGTTGGGCATCTTATATTTTGTGTTTGTAATCAAACTACAGAGTTGTATGATTTACCTGGAACTCATCATCATTGGGAGAACAAGTTGTTCACATAGAAATGTCATGCTTTATCCAGGTACTCTTTGTTTATGAATTAGTGCCATTACCTTGATACAAATTCCCAAAGGATGTGAAGAGCATAAAGATGTCTATAATATGTTTAAAAAAGTAAAGAAAAGCTGCTTAAAGAAAAAAAATTGCTTGAGGAAGAAAAAAGAATTATGCAAATTCTACATTTTTTGCTCAAAAATGGAAAGAAGATATGTAACACTTATTTCTTGAAGAAATATGGTTCAATCATATGTTATTTGTTGCAGAAAATACTACATGCTCAATCTTTGTTAATATCCTTTGTACGTTGTAACAATCATTAATCACTTATTACATTGTAATTCTATCATATAGTATAGACATAAAATTGTAAAAACAGACCTTGTTGACTGAATTTATTCTTCTATGCTTTCCAGGTGTGGAAGAAATCCATATATTGAATTAGTTTTTGAAAAGTGCTTAGTCGTATATCTGTTCATGGCTATGGAATATTTTTACCATTATTAAAGTCAGTCTTGATCAAAAGTTCAGAAACTATACTTCTTCTTTAGCATCCTATCTATCCTTGATATTTGATAACTATCTAATTACAAATTGGAGATTCATGTATCTATTTTGTCACTTGAATAGGAATTCAACATTATTAGGTGGTTAATAGTTTGTGTCAGATGGTGCTTCATTCAAAATCCAAGAAAGAAATACTTAGACTCCATTAATTAGAGAAAAGATATATTTTACTGGAAGTCAAGTGGTAGCAAAAAAGAATTCTGAATCTGAGAAAATGAGCATGTAAATCACATATACAAAGTGATGGCAACATTCCCGTCCTCAATAGTTCAATTGGCTCATCCAATTAAAGCATCATCTGGGCATCTCCAGGGGGTGATGAGGCCTCTGTCCATTGACCTTGACATATTTTGATAAAGAGTTGCAGCTGCACATAGCATAGGATAGAAGCCTAAGCAAGAAATCCCCCCCACAACTTATACAGTTTTGTTTTGTAACACCTCCAGCTCGCTTCCCATAACCATGTCCCCCCTCCTCCCCCTGATATGACAGCAGAAAGATGCAAAGCAAAGGAAGAAAATCTTGAAGGCTGACATTCGGCCTTCCTTCAAAAGAGGTGTTAGCCCTATAAAAGATAAAAATAGAAGATAACAGAAAATATACATGTAACACTATAATACTATATTTTAGGGTTTATCAGGTTATTTAGTACGAAATGCCTTGATAAGCTTAGGCACTCTAACATCCTTCTGATTCACCCACTCAGACTGGGAAGGAGGAAAATGTTTACAAAAAACCCAATATTGCAGTCAACCCCTTTTTTTTCGAGAATCCACAATTTCTTTAACTTCAAAATGTTGTTCACCTTCAATTAGCAATGGCACAGGGGGATCAACCTGAGTCAGCCTCAAGTCGGAGGTATATTCAGGTTTTAATAAACTAACATGGAAGACAGGTGGATCCGTTGGAAGGTTTTAGGTAATTTTAGTTGGATTGCCACAGGTTCACAATTCGTTCAATTGGGAAAGGTCCAACATACTTAGGTCCAAGCTTTTTTGACTTTTGTGTGGTCTGCAAATATCTGGTGGATAAAAAGACCTTGTCACCAACTTGATATGGTTTTTGTGGAGTTCTCTTTTTATTTGCAATTTTTTTTATGGGCTTGATGAGCATCATCTAATGATTTATGGGTAACCGGCCAGGTAAGCTGGAGCTGTGTTATCCATTCATCTAATGACTGAATGTTAGGTTTCTCCTGTGGAAGCTTGGATATAGGTACAAAGTCTTGTCCTGAAGCCACTTAAAATGGAATAAACCCAGTACTACTACATACCAAATTGTTATATGCCACCTCAGCAAATGGCAGTAGGTCCGCCCAATCATCTTGCTGATAATTTATATAACATCTAAGATACTGTTCCAATACTGAGTTATTTCTCTCACAAGCCCCATTGGTTTGTGGGTGGTGGGCAGAGCTTAAGCCCTGGGCAGAGCCCAATAACTTTAGGAACTCCTTCCAAACGTTTGAGGTAAATTGGACAACTCTGTCTGTGTTCAGGAACCCCATGTAACCTGTAGACATGTAAAATAAACAGTTTAGCCAATGTTTTCACAGATGGGATTTTTGCACAAGGTATGAAATGTACCTGTTTGGAAAACAAATCCGTTACTACCCAAGTTACTACTGTATTTCCCCCACTTTCAGGTAATTCCACTATAAAATCCATAGAGATTTTCTTCCACAAAGCAGTTGGTCTAGCCACATTTTGTAGTAAGCCTGCTGGTTTACCAGGAGGCCGGTTGGCTGAGGCACAGATGGGACAGCTAGCCACATAGGTCTCAATGTCCTTTTTCAAGGTAGGCCACCAAAATTGCCTTATAACCAAGTGTAAGGTCTTCACGAATCCAAAATGTCCAGCAGCTTTAGAGTTATGAGCTTGCTGAAATATTTGGTTTCTCAGCTTTGCTGGCACATATAATTTGATCCCCACCCATGCCAATCCATCTCTACCCATACAGTTATTTGAGTGAGCAAGGAACCAATCATCAAGTTTTAGAGCTTCTTTTAATTGTGCAGTTTAATCATTTGATAAATCAACTTCTTTTTTTTCTGGGTTCTGGTAACCACTGGAGCCACCAACTGTTTGATTGGGACAATAGGCCGTACCACTTCTTGGTGAGCACTATTATATTGAGGTAATCTAGATAAAGCATCTGCCATGAAGTTCTTCCCCCTGGAATGTACATCAATGAAAAATTAAAGCGTTTAAAGTACTGCGTCCAGCGAATTTGCTTGGGAGAAAGTACTTTAAATGCTATTCTCAGATTCAAAATAATGTCAGATGGTGCTCCATTCAAAATCCAAGAAAGAAATACTTAGACTCCATTAATTAGAGAAAAGATATATTTTACTGGAAGTCAAGCGGTAGCAACAAAAAGACTTCTGAATCTGAGAAAATGAGTGTGTAAATCACACATATAAAGTGACGACAATGTTCCCACCCCCAATAGTTCAATTGGCTCATCCAATTAAAAGTTGTGTATAGCATCATGTGGGCATCTCCAGGTGGTGATGAGGCCTCTGTCCATTGACCTTGACGTATTTTGATAAAAAGTTATAGCTGTGCATAGCATAGGATAGAAGCCTAAGCAAGAACATCCCCCAACTTATACAGTTTTGTTTTGTAACACCTCCAGCTCACTTCCCATAACCATGTCCCCCATCCTCCCCCTGTTACTTATGACAGCCGAAAGATGCAAAGCAAAGGAAGAAAATCTTGAAGACTGACAGTTTGATCAAAGAATAAGTTTGGTGTAATGGTTAAGGCATCAGACTTGAAATCGGAGACTCTGATTTCTAGTCCAGCCTTGGACACAAAACCAACTGTGTGACCTTGGGATAGTCAGTTTCCTTCAGCCTTACAAAAGAGGAAATGGCAAACCATGTAAGAAAAAACAGGAAACTGCATGGGCTTGTCCAGGTAATCTCCAAAAATCAGACATGATTTTTATTTAAGAAAAATTGTGATTAGTCAGCACTGAATGGAAGTTGAAGAGGTCTGATCCCTGTCTTTGCTTTGTGGAGATGGGTCAGTATTTTCTCCATTCCCATTTAACATCTAAATAAAACCATTGGAGAGATCATATGTCAATATGGAATGACGTATCATCAATATGCTGAGGATATTCAGCTATAAATCTCTGCCCATGGTGAGCTAAATGATTCTGTGACCACCCTCTCTTGGTGTCTGAAACCTGTTGAGGTCTGGATAGTGAAGAATGGGCTAAAACTAAACCTTGGCAAGACAGAGAGGCTCTGGTCCTTGGTTCTTGGAAAATTATTACCTTTGATCATGGATAGGGTTGCACTGCCACCAGACTTACACATTGCATAATATTTATTTATTTATGTGATTTGATTTGTCAATTGCTTACAAGATAATAGGTATAAATATAAACATAGGTATGAATACATGAAATGGATACATATAAGAAAAATAAAAAGAACCAATAGGACAGGGACGGTAGGCACGTTGGTGCACTTATGCATGCCCCCTACAGACCTCTTAGAAAAGGGTCAATAGTAGACAGTCTAAGGTTAAAGTTTTTGGGGTTTGGGGAAAAAAAAAACACAGTCAGGTAGAGTATTCCAGACAT
>NC_142008.1:105531422-105544843 GCF_049901715.1 Pseudonaja textilis | reverse complement strand
CTCATCAGCACCTGTCAAAATCTTATCTAAGTCAGTCAGTTTATCATAAAAACCTTCTGTTTTAAAATATTTATCATATCTAGAGCGTATTTGCACATATGAAAACCAGTTCATCTTTATACCTTGTTCTTCTAGTTCTTGCGTAGATTTAAGTTCACCCTTTTCATTCAATATTTCACCATATCTAACTGTTCGTTCCTTTTTATATGTTATTGGAAAAGAAAATGCTTCAATAGTCGATAACCAGACTGGAATTTTTAAATCATATTGCTTTTTAGTCTTCTCTCAGTTTAATAACAAAGCCTCACATATATAATGTCTTCTAAAATACCCCTGTGTTTTAGTTCCCTTGTACCATAGGAAGGCATGCCAGCCCAACAACAAATCATGTCCTATTAATGTCAATAATCTAGTATTTCTTAGTGTTATCCATCCCTTAACCCACATCAGGTTTGTTGTTTGATAATATAACTCCCAGTTAGGCAGGCCAAATCCTCCTCTTATTCTGGCATCTTGCAACAGTTTTAATTTTATTCTCACTTTCTTTCCCTGCCATATATACTTTAACACTATTTTATTTAGATCTTCAAAGTAATCTTTCCCTAGCCTAATTGGAATTGTCTGAAACAGATATAAAATTCTAGGTAATATATTCATCTTAACTGTTGATATTCTCCCTATTAGTGATAATTGTAAATTTTCCCAGTTCACCAAATCTGTTGCAATCTGTTGTTTGAGTTTAAGATAGTTATTCTCTTTAAGTGTACTACGTCTTGCTGTCAAATGTATCCCCAAGTACTTAATTTTATTTGTGACCTGGATCTTCAAAAGATCTGCCAATTCTTCTTTTTGTCTTACTAACATATTTTTTGTCAAGATCTTCATTTTATCTTTATTCATTTTCAAACCAGCTACTTTTCCATATGCCTCTATCTTTTCTATCAATTTAAATGCTGTTTCTAATGGATCCTCTAAAATAAAAACCAGGTCATCTGCAAATGCTTGCAATTTAAATTCTTCCTTTTTAATTTTTATCCCTTTTATATTATTTTCTTCTCTAATATTTCTAGTTAACACTTCCAAAGTTAACACAAACAACAGAGATGACAATGGGCAGCCTTGTCTTGTCCCTTTCCTTATATCAATACAGTCTGCCAATTCTCCCTCTATCATTACCTTTGCAGTTTGTTCATGATATATAGCTTTTATGGCTTGAGTAAATTTCTTACCAAAGCCCATCTGCTCCAGCTGTAATAACGTGAATCACCAGTTCACATTGTCAAAGGCTTACTGTGCATCTAAAAATATCAAAGCCATTTGTTTTCAGGATGTGCTTCATAGTATTCCAAAGTGTCCAGAAATATTCTCATATTATCTTTAATTTGTCTCTTTGGCAGAAACCAATCTTGATCAGACCAATATTGAAACAAAAAATTTATAGTCTGAGTTTAGCAAGAAAATAGGTCTATAATTCTTAATTTGTTGTGGGTCGGCATCCTCCTTTGGAACAAGTGTGAAATATGCTTCTGACCACAAATTGGGTATCCTCCTCTTTAACATGACTTTGTTCATAACTTCTAACAATGGAAGATTCAATGATTCCTGTAATGTCTTATAAAATTCTGCTGGAAGTCCATCCGAACCTGGAGCCTTTCCATTGTTTTGTTTCTTAAGTGCCTCAGTTAACTCCATCATCATTATATTACTTTCTAACATCATTTCAGTCTCTTTAGGTATCTGGGGTAGGTTGGCATTCTGGACAAATTGTTTAACTCTTTCATTGTCTATATCCTCTTGTTCATACCATTTTCCATAGTACTCTCGTATATTTTTTTTCTTCTCTCTGTTTCCATAGCAAACTTGACCTTGGTCATCTATTAGTTGCATTATTTTTTCTTGATTCTCTCTCCTTTCTCAATTTATATGCTAACCATCTACCTGGTTTATTTGCGTCTTCGAAATAGTTCTGTTTTGCACCCCTAATTTTTTGTGCTAGTTCTTCTTTTTCCATTGATCTCATTTTGTGTTTAATTGTGTCCGTTTTTAATTTAATGTCCTTTGATAATAGATTTTATAAATGTTCTAAAGATCTTCCCCACAGAGCAAATTTGTAATGAGGGGAGCAAGATAAAAAAATGCTTTCTTCCCATCACTGCACATCTTCCTAGTTCCACATCTGATCTTTGCAATTAGAGCTGAAAGTTTGCTGAAAACACAAATTATATCCTATAACTGCAGTCCTTATAAAAGCTTTAAAATAATACAATGAAACAGATAGGACTATGATATATTCCTGTGAGAGAATCAGTTTAATGTAACATTAAGGGATCAAGATAGAAATGAGGAGACTATGAGTTCTAGTTCCATGTTAAGTACAAAGCCAGTTGGGTGACCTCTAGCAGTAATTCTCTTTCAACCCTTAAGAGGAGGCAAGGACAAACAGCTTCTGAAATTTTGCTAAGAAAACTGTAAGGACTTTTCAGTCACCAAGAGTCAACCTTGACTCAAAGACACAATGTGTATGGTTCATATATCAATGAACGTTATACTACCCAAATACAATTAATACAGTAGCTATTTTTTCAGCCCAGAGTTACTTTTTTCAGACAAATTTTACATTTCTCTTTTGCTGGTAGTTAGAATTCAGATATTTATTATAAAACTCAGCTAAAGCCAACTTCTTCTGTTTCATCTTACTGGACATATGATGGCACATAATGAAACATGAAATGAAATAATCATTTTAAAATATACTTTATTTTTCACCAATCAATGGAGTATATATTGATCTTTGGAAAACAAGGTGATATTATCTTGGGTAGAAAATCCCTAGAGATCTTTGTGCTACACATGTCTGCATAAATAATAAATATTACTTTGTAAACCATACCTGGAAAGGATATAGTCTCTGTGACATTTTATATCTTGAAATAGACATGGCTTATTTTGGTAGTACTAATTATTTATTATGTTTGTTATCACAAGTTTTGGTATTAATGATCCTATTATTAAGTTAGGTAAAAATTATGTACTGTTGAAAATGTAAAGAGGGTTATTGCATACATGCAACACTTATCATTATACCTTATATTTTAGTAGAAATATTCAGCGGGGAAAAGAGGAACCATCAAGCTCAACTATCCTATGTTTCAGATCTCTTTTGTCCTGAAACATCATAATGAATGAACTTGTTGAAGAATTTTGTCCTTCAGCCCAGAAAACTGGATGATGAATGGCAAATAAAATTCAAAGTTATACCCATAGTAACATTGTGTCTGAGTTTTCGGTAAGATTATAAAGAATTTGTATTTTCAGTGGCTTTTGCTGAATTTATCTCCCTCTAAATTCTAGAATATTCATGTAAAAAAGAAACTCCGAATTTAGCACACTTTATTGTAAATGTATTAGAGACTGACTGTTAACTAACGTTAATGAGAGATTCTTAAAGATTTATGGGTATTTAATGGATGTTTAAGATTTTGTGCATCTCCAAATCAGTACTGAAAACTAGTCTGGATAAGGGTGTTATCATCGAGTAGCATAAATTTTAAAAAGTCCTCTTATTTCAGATAATGCATATAATAATTTACCTAATGTCCATCTTTATTTAAGGGCAAAACATCCCTTCATGAAAACACAGCTGATTATTGAGTCACTTATATGAAGGAGAGGGAAATAGG
The DNA here is from genome assembly GCF_049901715.1 of Pseudonaja textilis. Classification (NCBI taxonomy): domain Eukaryota; kingdom Metazoa; phylum Chordata; class Lepidosauria; order Squamata; family Elapidae; genus Pseudonaja; species Pseudonaja textilis. Next base: position 105,541,163 of record NC_142008.1, on the reverse strand, counting down.
TTTTTCTTAATCTGATATTTTCAGTACTTCTCCAATTCATTTTGTATTTATAAAAGCTTATATATCCACTGAAAACAAGTTGCTGTGACTAAATGGTTTACTGCATTACATTCACAATGTTTATGTTCATCTTCTTTGAAAAGAAGATCACACTGAAACCACAACTATGTCATATGGGAACGTATCCTTTCTGGACATTTGCTATACAAGCACCGCTATTCCCCAGATGCTGACTCATTTACTTTCAGAGAAAAATAGCATTTCCTATATGGTATGTGTAGTTCAGACATATTTCTTTTTTTCTTTTGTGGGCATTGAGTGCCTCCTGCTTGCAGTGATGGCCTTTGACCGCTATGTTGCTATTTGTAATTCTCTACGCTATACATTGATTATTACACCAAAAAAAATGTCTCCAACTGGCCACAGCTTGTTGAATTGGTGGCTTAGTCAATGCAGTGGTACATACCACTTTTGCCTTTCAGTTATCATTTTGTGGGAACAACCAACTGGATGCCTTCTATTGTGATATTGCTCCACTGCTAAGATTATCATGTGGAGATACATCTATTAACCATGTTCTCTTGTTCTCCATTGGGATTTTTATTGCTTGGACCCCTTTAGCATGCATCTTTCTGTCATATAGTTATATCATTTCAGCTATTTTAAGTATGCATTCCTCAAAAGGAAGACAAAAAGCCTTCTACACATGTTCCTCCCATCGCACAGTGGTCCTTCTATAATATGGAAGTGCTTTTCTCACTTACTTGAGTTCAGATTCTAGTTATTCTTCAGATCAGGCTAATTTTATTTCAGTAGTATATCGTATCTTAACTCCACTTTTAAATCCTATCATGCAATAAAGATGTAAAAGATGCCTGGAGAAGTACAATTAAAGATGTTACGTTAGAAGATTTAGATAGATAATTTGATAATAGATACTGTAGATATATATTTTTTCTCAAGATTATTTTCATAATTTCAATTTATGTATTACAAGGTTCAATATTTCTTTTTCTAAAATTTATGATAATTTACTTATTATTTTATTATAATGCACAATTTATTCATTGTTAAAGAGGTACATCTAGAAAGTACATCTAGAATTTTTGCAGATCTAGGTTACTGAACTTTTTCTCCATTGTGTAAATTTAAAACAGTTTTTTTTTACACCATGACTTATGAGAGTAGACGATTGAATACTAGATGAGATTGAACATCTGGTTTGAAATATACTGCTTCTGATAATAAAGATAGTATAGAAATGGAATTTTTCAAGACTGCCTGTTTTCCATTCCTACACTCTCATATCAGGAGGAGTAAGGGAGAGAACTTGTTTGATTCTGTTTTACATATTCGTCTGTCCACCTGAACTTACATAATTCATGCTTCTTCTTTAACAGTTTCTTGCCTCTTTCTCCAAGGTCATCTCCACAGCTCCCTACAACTCTTTAAATAACTGGAAAACTTGTGTTGAATCTCAGAATAAATTCTGAGAGAAATGGAAATATGGACTTTCCTTGAATATCTTCATATTTAAATGGTTATCAAGGCATCATCGGGTGATACTATACCCTGTGTTTGTAGTTGATAATTCACAGTCATCCCTCACCAAATTAAGTATACACAAATCTCTTCTAAAACTGGAGGGATTCTTTGGTTAACATGAATTGACTTCATATCCTCAATGAAATTCTTAAATGACTAAGAATCAACAAATTGTAAAATCTTAAGCAGCTTTATATTTCATAGGCTACAGTTTTCAATTATAAATTCCATTGGTATGTGCTAATAATGGCAAAATCAACAAGATGACAAGGAATGTTATGTGATCATATAACCAAGAAATAAAACTTTCAAACCTCAATTTCTGAAAATGTGTCTTGTTTCATCATCAATTTTGGGAGGAAATCCTCAATTTATGATGATGGAGATGTCTCTTCTATGCTAGGGTTAATAGATTATTTTAAATCTATTAATAATGTATGGCACACTGATCAATTTTCAGGAAGATGGTTTACAATATATTTAAAATGCAGTAAAGGAGATACTCAAAATATTTTCACTGGATGGATTTTTTTACATCTACAGTAAAGTTCTGAATCAATAATTTTCTCCCATAAAACAAGGTTTCTAAGCACTGATTTGCTGCAGATTCTCGGGCTAAAGCAAGTCTCAGGAGAATCTGCTCTCATGTCTAAATGGTTGCTAAAGCAGTCAGATGTTCCTCACTATAAGTAGCTTTCTCATTGACCTACCACTGTCACCACCCAAATGTGTAGAAATATTTTTTTTTTGCATAGTTTCACAGAATGTTCTACTTTGTTTAACCTAGAGATTCAAATTAATTGTTCTTTAATGCTAGGTAACCCTAAGGAATTTAAAAGTTAATAGGCTTGGAAAATCTCAAGGGAAATTGTTTGAATACTTCAGAGAAAGTAAGAGTTTCTTCTTGTTAGATTTTCATTTTAATCTAGTTCTTTCTCTGAAACATATTTCATTTCCAGAACCTGGTGAAGATGCAGAATTGTACAATTATTTCTGTGCTGTTGTTCATAGATAGATAGGTATGTATGTATGTAGGTAGGTAGGTAGGTAGGTAGGTAGAAAGATAGACGACTTACAACTACAGTTAGCATTCTAAATGGTTAGAACAAAAGGTAAGTGGAACTTAGAACTGCATATGGTTGTATGAACGAAAAGCCAATTACAGCCACAAATTAACAAAAAAATAAAAATAAATTAATGAACTCATGAAACTAATGAACAAATGAAAATGTTTGATTTATGCCATATAATTTTACTTTCTAAAATAATGTTGAAAACTTTGAATTATAAATTTTTACCAAATCCTTAAATATGGGATAACATTTTCAAAGAAAAACTGTAACTTATACTTTACATTACTAAGCCAAAATGCATATTAAATCATTTTAAAGCATTCATTCAGCATATATCATCAGGATTCTTCAAATTAATCATTTTATTTTTAGTTGCAAGCACTAAGAAATTATTCTTTTAAAAAATATATACCTGTTTTTCATCATATCTATGTATTTGCTAAGAGAAATAATGGCTAAGGAATTTGCTAAGTTTAAATATTTTAATTATTTCCCTTTGGAAGTCTAAGAAAAAACAAACAGTCATTATAATTTCAAGATTCTAAAGAAAATATGAAGTATTAACATAATAAATTAGTCAAAGGCATGTTTATTGCCATACTTATTTTGTAACTGTAACTGCAGTAATGAGTAGCAACAGCAATAGCTCTATGACCCAGCTCTATGACTATTTTTTCTTATCTTGAGAAATTAGATTGATAATCTAAAGCCTCATACATCATCATAAAGAAAGGTTCTATTCTATTTTCTTATTGGGAATCTTACCAGATGTTTATAGTAAAGATTTGAAATACCTGATTGTAAATGTATTGACTGCGGCTAGGATTGTATTTGCAAAAAATTGGAAAAATGAGAAAATTCCATTGCAGGAGGAAGTTATTAAGAAAATATTGGAATGTGCTGAGATGAGTAAATTGACATTTGAAATTAGAGAGCAAGAAGATAAACAATTTTATACAATTTGGGACCTTTTCTATCAATGGCTGGATGATGAAATACAAAAATAGAATATTTAGAATGTTAGGTAATAAGGAATATTATTGACTTTTCTTCTCCCTTTTCTTTTGCTACTTGACATTACATTTATAAAATGTTTTTTTTTCTTTTTTCTTAAGATAGAATAGGTATGATTATATGATTTGTTATAGAATAAATTACTTAAATCATAGTTATCTCATAAGGCATGATTGAATAAAAGTATAGTCAATTTTTTTTTCTTTTCAATAATGATATGTGGATATATAAGTTTGAATTGATAAGAGTTATTATGTAATGTAATTGTAATTGTGACTACGAAATGAATGCACAAAACTGATGAACCAACCAACACACTGTTTGTATATAAGTATCGAAGAGAGCAGATGTTTTTATGTTTTTGTTTGTTTGTTTGTTAAAAAACCAATAAAAATTGTTTTCAAACAAAAAAAAAAAAAAGAAAGGTTCTATTCCAAAGTTTTAAATTAATTCAACTGAGAATCTAAATTATATACAAGGGGCTTCTTGACACGTATTCTATAATACCCATCACTAACCATAAATTGTATGAGAAAGGAAGCATGCATATTAAATATCTTTCACATATAACCCTTCAGGTAGTTAATCTATAAACCTTTAAATTGCTTTGTCATAGTTTATTTTTTTATTGATTGCCAATGGGAAGGTACAACCTATTATTTAATGCTTAAAATTCCTTTAATGATATAAAATCATAGGAAAATGCATGCATTTATACAGAAAATAAGCCAAAGATACATTTGTCTTGGTACAAAAATGAAAAAAGAAACTTCTCTTTACTGAGAAGTCAAATCTGTAAAAAATGAGGTTTAAATTATATTAAGCATGATTGACAAATAGTGTTCTTGTTGACGTATCTGTATGAGATTATTTATTCTGTATTATGATTCATTCATATTATGCTGGGTACTTTTATTAAAGTTTCTGGTTAGTTTTAGGCCTCTGATTACATACCAGAACAAAACTACAGAATCCAGAGAGTGATCAAGATAAAAAGGGAAAATAATATTTCTTTGTCAGCTAAAGTATTGAAGAAAAATCAATTTTTGTTATGATTATCATATAGGTGAAGCTTGGTGGGTGAAATGTGGACTCAGAATGAGACTTCAGTGAATGGATTCATTCTTCTAGGCTTTACCAGTCATCCCATATTACAGCCACTCCTTTTTATGATATTTTTCACTATGTTTCTTATCACTGTTCTTGGAAACAGCTTGATCATCTTCTTGGTCTGGATCAACTCCCGTCTCCACACAGTAATGTATTTTTTCATTGGTAACTTATCTTTGCTGGATATATTTTTCACACTGATCACTATCCCTCAAATGCTAGCCCATATGGCTTCTGAAACTAAAATGATCTCTTACAACAGATGCATGGCCCAAATGAACTTAACCCTCTCCTGTGGGATAACAGAATGTTTCATCTTAGCTCTTATGGCATATGACCGTTATGTGGCCATTTGCTGGCCACTGCGATATCCCATCATCATGAGAATGCCAATGTGTGTGCAGATGGCTGGGATATGCTGGTTTGGAGGCTTTTTCAATGCTGCAGTACTTACAGTTTGCACAGTAAATTTTCCCTTCTGTGGACCTTATGAAATCAACCATTTCTTTTGTGAAGCACCAGCTGTGCTTCAACTAGCTTGCCTGGACACCTATATGATAAAGGTCTTAATCTTTGCTCTGAGTGTAACTGTCCTTATTCTGCCTCTTGGCTTTATAGTGGTCTCCTACCTCCATATTGCCAGGGTGGTTTTCAATATGAATTCAACTGAAGGGCAACAACGAGCTTTCTCTACTTGTGCCACACATCTCACCATTGTTGTGTTGTTCTACAGCACCATCTGCTTCACATACTTGAAGCCCCAGTCTGATTTCTCTGCAGATCAAGAGAAGAAAGCTGCAGTCTTCTATTCTTTGGTCTCTCCTATGTTGAACCCTGTCATCTACAGCCTGAGGAACAAAGATGTTAAAGAGGCCTTTGTTAAAGTAATGGGGAAAGTGAATTAAATCTTTTTGGGGGGACTATGAAAATGCATACTTTGTGTATGAATCCACTTAATTTGTGAAACTTATCCTTTTCTGACTCTGTGCTCTTGCCAATAAATTGTGCAAGTATTCTTTTAAAAATACTATTCTATATATTCTTCATTCCTAAAGCTCTATAGGACTATTAAACTGACATACTTGGTACAGAAGCAGTTGCCTTCTAAATTGCTATACAGGTAGTCCTCAAGTTACGAGCCTGCCCATTCCATTCATAATCCAAGGATTCATAGAAGTGAATCTCATACCTTGAATGGGATCACTCCCTTCTTTTGCTCATGCATTCGCTAATCAAATGGAAGGGTCATTAAGTGCATATGAGGTATTTCAGGATGGGGGGACTGATGGAACAGGCTACCTGCAACACCTTTCTGACCCACTGAAATACCTCATGCTCCCCATATTTGCTTCCCCCACTACCTGCTGTACCAGGTCACTTAGTTTATGAAAATCTAGCAAACTAGATTTTGGTGGCTGGCTGAAGTAGAGCTTCTGCGGGATGAATTGGTCCCCCAATGCTGTGGGCCTCCCCCAACTTGCTGCTGGCCAAAATGCAGCCTCTGAGGGCTGGATCCACCCCTGGAAGCTCAATTTCAGCCTGCAATGGGCCAGGCAAGGCTGAGAGCCAAATGGAGAGTCTCAGAGGGCCACATCCAACCCTCAGAAGCTGTATGTTAGATGGTAATAGGTTGAGGGAATCCTCTGGATGCACAAACAAGGCTTCAAAGGGGCATATGAGCCCCTCAGAACTTCCATTTTGGCTGGCAACATACCAGATAAGGCCTTTGGATGTCGAATGGACCTTTTTGAGGGGAGGGTGAAACCTTCAGAAGCTCCATTTTGGCCAGCAATGTGCAGGATGAATGTTGCAGAGCATCTGCAATTGTTTGTAAGAGTGAACTACTAGGGTGGTCTTGCAAGATTCATAGTTTCGGAGAGACATGGGATTAAATTTTTTTAACAACCGGTTCTGTGGGTGTGGCTTAGTTGGTGGGTGTGGCTTGGTGGTCATGTGACTGGCTGAGTGTGGCCAACTCAATATTGCTCACATTGAGACATGCACCTCGTCGCCTGGCTTCTCGTGACTTTGGGGATGCTGCAACAGTCGTAAGTGTGAAAAACAGTCATAAATCAGTTTTCTCAGTGCCACTGTAACTTTGGTCACTCCATAAAAGCCAAGTACCAGCAAAGGAGGAAAAAAAATTCCAGATAATTTCCTGAGATAGGAAGTCCAATCCTGCCAAGAATGTAATAAGGGTTAACAGAGAGGCAGTTTCTGTAAGCAACACGAGAATGTTTCCTTCCTGTCTTCCTTACAGGATTAGGCCAATCATTTCTTCTAACAAATGGTTCTCCGAATTCCTTAAAATGTTAACAACTGGTTCTAGCATATAGGTGAGAACCTGTAGAATCCCACCCCTGGTTTCGGACCTTGTTTGCAAATGCTAGGGGGTGCTTATTGAATAAGTTCAAATGTTAACCAAGAGAATGCTCATAACCCAGGGATGGGTTCTATGTATTAAAATAGGACTTTGGACATTGAATAAAATCTACTTTTTAATATTTTTGATAGCAATAATTACATTATGTTAAAAATAAGAATATTTTGAAGAATATTGCCAAGTTTTAATGTGTATGCCAGAGAAGAAGGAGAAGACTTAGGTGAAGTTTTCTGTCTCTCTTCACCTGGCTCCGCTGCTGCTTGGAAAGCAGCCACCCCAGTCTGTTCCTTTAAGGCAGTGGTCCCCAACCTTTTTTGTACCACGGACTGGTACAATCCATGGACCGATCCACGGACCAGTACTGGCATCAGCACGCACAACCAAGGCAAGGCGAGCCAAGCGACCGGCCAGCCAGCTGTCCCCCGCTTCTCCCCGCCACGTTCAACTCCTCCTTTGTACCTTCTCATGGTCGATGGGCTTTTGGGGGTCTTTCTTACTTACTCCTTCTGAGTAACGTGAGACTCCACCACCATTGGGATGGCTCTTCGTTTGAAGCCACCACCCCTTCTTCGACAAAACAAAGGTGCGAGGATTCCTTCAGCACCCAAACGCCGCTTTCCAACTGACGACCGACAAGCTCACCCGGAAGCACTTTCTCAAGTGCCGTCGAAACAAGATGGCGGTGCCCACTTCTTTACAGCCCGGTACAAAATGATCCATGGACGATACCGGTCTGGGGCCCAGTGGTTGGGGAACCCTGCTTTAAGGTACTTTGATGTGGAGGAGGGACCAAAAAGGGACAGACAGGGTGCAGAAGCTGCCTTCTGATTCCCAACTGAGTCTCACCATGTCCCCATCCCCTCACCAAGAAGCCTCCATCTGCCACTTCTTTGCTAGCAGGAGAATCCTCAAGCTGCCACTCCTGGCTCGGTTCCAGCCAGCAAACAAGTGGCAAAAAGATGTGATGACTGTAGGCTTCTTGCAGTGAAAATTACCAACCTCCAGCTTTGCTCCACTTCTGCAATGCACTGCCACTGCCATGTTCTAGACACTGGCCATGCAGTTCCACCTCATTGAGCCCACTGTACCAGAGAGACTTGTCCAAGCAAGTCCAAAAAAAACAGTGCAACAGGCTCAATGGGGTGGACCTGCATGGTGGTGTCTAGAATGCTACCATGGCAGTGCATTGCAGAAGTGGAGTAAAGCTGGAGGTTGGTAATTTTCACTGCAAGAAGCCTATAGCTTTTTCAGTGTGGCTAGAGTCCAACTGCACCCCCCCCCCAAAAAAAACACACCACGTGGCGGCTGCAGGCAACTCATAACAAGGGTGAGATATGGGCTAGCAGGGAGCCCAGCAACAACAATGGCTCATTCCTGGCTTGCCTTCCCTGGCAGCCAGCCATGGAAGGAAGGTAAAAACTCACGGCTGTGGGATTATGGAAATCTTGAGAGCAGAAATGGGGAGATTAAGGGCCAGGGCTCTGAAAAATGGGAAACAGGGTGATGTGTGTGACTAGTGAAGGGAGAGTGGGCGGCATGCAGGATTAGGCCAGGTCTTTGACAGATTAGACCAAGCCTGCCTGGCCAGAAAATAGGTAGATAGGTAGAAATTCAAAAAAAAAAAAATCCTACCAGGTTCTATGAGCATAGCTTGGTGTGGGGTCATGTGACTGAGTGGGCATGGGCATGAGTGATATTAAGTTGAACACACCCACTCAGTCACATGACGCTCCCCCCACCAAGCCATGCACACAGAACCAGTAGGGGAAAAATTGAATACCACCACTGAATACCACATAGTGAAGGCAATGTGTAAGTTAACCGTTAGTTGTTTTCTAATGTTTCATAAATAAACTTCAAGCTTTTTTGCCAGCAGAATTTACCATAGCTGTGCATGTACTTGATCTGATCTGAATATAGGGATTGATTAAGATTGTACTGGTGACGACTTCCGGTTTGAGTTTCTTTGCTGACAGACTGAAACCACGATCATGCACGGTTTTGATCCGTGCTCGGCACTGGAGTGCCCCGAGCTGGCTGGCTTTGGGGCTAAGCCATCCCGTAGAGGTGGTGAAGAGGGGGGAGACTGCTAGCAGGGTTGAAGAGAGCCACATCTCTCCTCCTCAGCTGGCCATTACTCCCTTTCCCCAAGGCAATTGTAGCAGTGGTCAGAAATGGCCACCTCAAAAAAGAACTTGACTGGAAAAGAATGTGCAGGAGGAAGATAAGAAGTGAAAGTCTTGGTTGACCGGATTAAACTGCAAAAGCAACAATGCAAGGTACCTGGTATTTAAACTATATAAAAATAACATTGTTCCCAAAGAAGATTTTGAAGCAGCGAAGGAGAATGAAAAGGGAAAGGATTTGGTTTGTTTTTTCTCTTCCCTTCTATATACTGACAGCTAAGAGACTTAAGCACGAAATTAAAAAAAAACAAAACACCACTTTGACATCAACAGGCATTTAAGCTGAAAATAAAATGTCAAAGGGATAATAAAGTTTTCTGGATACTTAAAAGCTTTGAAAAGCAGGAGAGAGGGGAGGAGCTGGCGTCGTGACCGTACGGTCTGCAATCGAGCTCCAAGATTGCAGCCGATATCTCAGTCCCTGGTCAGT
>NC_142008.1:104795368-104820282 GCF_049901715.1 Pseudonaja textilis | reverse complement strand
CTCCTAGTTCAATTTTCTCATTTATTTTATTTCATTTACTTTATACACAAACATTTCACTAAGTTACACTAACCATTCTCTCTCTCACTCTAATCTTATGTTGTTTCCAATTTTCTAAAGTTATTTCTATTTCAAGTATAACTACACAATCTCAAGTACCTTTACAGAATCCCCCTTTCAGTTAAATTTTCACCCATTATCTCTAAATAAGTCCTGTTTCTCTATATCTTGCTCCGGATCTTTGTGACTTCTTTTCCTTTCCTTCTTCCATCTCTTCTTCTCCTTCCCCTTTTTACCCCTTTGTCTCTCTACCTCTATGTTGGGTATATGGATACACCAACTAGTTTTGGGTGAATAAATATATAAACCTAGGTTTAAGTGTTTGTAGCTTTAAACACCAAACTGCAATGTAATTAGCTAATTAAGGGTGCGGTTGCAAGCAGCAATAAAAGGCAGTGAGAGAAACGTAACACTTCCTGGTTCCTGGTTACTGATCTCTGGTCACTGGTCCTGGCCTGGTCTCTCTGCTGTCTGCTGCCTGCTGTTTACTCCTGTATGAGACGTCTGCTTGTTAATGCTTGTTGGCTATTGTGCTGGATACCATTTCTACTGAACAAAAGGACTGTTTACTTGGTGAGCTGATATCCTGTGCATACTCAGCGTTGTCTTTGAGAGAAAGGTATCGGAAGGAGAAGATTTACACGAAGATAAGGACATTGTACTGACTATGTTAATGGACTAGGTTACTGGATTGATATATTGGATAATGACATATGGACTGAATGACAATGCTTAAATTCTAAATGAATTAAATAACTATTTAAAACTACAAACAGTGTTTTTGTCTCCAGTGTGTGTATACTCCTGGGCCCAGCCTCTCTCTCATTTGGCTGCCTGGCCTGACTGCTGCTGTGCACTCTGCTTGGGGGTTTGTCCCCAAACACTAACACTCTACTTCCTGTTTGAAGGGCTTCGGCGACAGACAGGAATCCTCGATCGTGCACGGTTTCTTCCTGGGCTCACCACTGAAGCGCCCCAAGCTGGCTGGTTTTGGGGCTAAGCCATCCTGTAGAGGTGGTGAAGAAGGGGGAGACTGCCAGCAGGGTCAAGGAGAGCCGCATCTCTCCTCCTCAGCTGGCCAAACTCCCTTTCCCCAAGGCGGTAGAAGTGGTGGTCAGAAATGGCCATCTCAAAGAAGTACTCAACCAGAAAAGAACACGCGGAAGGAAGATAAGAAGTAAAAGTTTTGGCTGACTGGGCTAAGTTGAAAAAGCAATAACAAAAGTACCCTGAAATTTAAATTTTACGAGAAATAACATCGCTCCCAAAGAAGAGTTGGAAGCAGCGAAAGAAAGTGAAAAGGGAAAGGTTCGACTTTTTTCTTCTTCTCTCTCCTTCCTTATATTGACAATTAAGAATAAGATATTGGAAAAATCCGCTTTGGCATTAGTAGGCAATTAAGCTGAAAATACAACTAAATGCCAAAGGGACAATAAAGATTTCTGGACATTAAAAACTTTTTCTTCTATAAGCAGGAAGGGAGAGAAAAAGAATAAGGGCAGAATCTGGAAGAGGGAGGAGACTGACTTTAAAAGAATCTAAAGTAAAATTTCAATAAGACTTCTAAAAGATACATTTTAACTGAAACTTTGCAACTAAATAGTAACCCCAGGAAGAGAAAGTGGAAAAAAAGAGAAAGAGCAAAAAGAAACAGTTTGTGTGTATTTGGATTACTTGGTGATTTTTGGAATTTTGGCTATTATATTTGAATGACTAAAATCAATTGGGTGGTTGTTTAAAAATTTCTACAATGGCATTACTTTTGGATGAATTGAAAATGGAAATTAAAAAGTATAAAGAAGATGCACAAGAAGGGAAGGGTTCCTTTGGCTTTGTTTTTCAATTCTTAGAAATGGAGATTTGGAACTATGAGCAACAATAAGAAAAGACTGCAAAACAAGAAGACTGGGACAAAGAAGAAGCCATCTTTAATGAACATGTAACTCTATGTGGGGAAGAAAAAGGAAATGGGGGGAAGAGGATGGAGAATTTAACACTTAAAAAACAACCAAAGAAAAGAAAAATAATTCAAAAAATAAGTATAATACTGGGAAGCAACAGAAAAGGGGAATACAGAAGAGGGAGATAGATAGATCTCTAAGTGAATCTGTGATTCTGTGAGCAACTCAATCTGCCTGCCTGCTTTGCCTGCTTTTGGGTAAATGTTGCTTTTTTTAATTAAAAAAAATCAATATTTACATACATGGTGTGTTGTGAGTTAATTTTGTGAGTTTGGTTCCAAGCAATTTTATGACAAGCAAATTTTTTGTGACAGACTCAGGTAGCCAATCAGAGATAGATAGATTTCTAAGTGATTCTGTGAGCAACTCAATCTCCCTGCCTGCTTTGTCTGCTTTTGGGTAAAAGTTGCTCTTTCTTAATAAAAATATCAATATTTACGTAAATATTTATAATATTTACATACAAGCCATGCCCACCCATTCACATGACCACCAAGCCATGCCCACACAACAAGCCACACCTACCCAATCACATGACCGCCAAGCCACACCCATAGAACCAGTTCTTAAGAAATTTGAATCCCACCGCTGAGATTAGAGTTTATTTTTTTCAATTCTTGTCTTGCTTTTTGCCCTAGTGACTATCATTCTCTTTAACATCATGTCAAGATGCAATAGGAAAACCTACTTTTTTATTTTCAGTGGACTCACAGAGGTTATTGGATATCTCACCATCCAAAAATAAAACAGAAAAGAAACATGAAAAGCAATTGCCCTATTTTTAAGAAATGGATCATACTAGTGTAATCAAAATCAGAGACACATCAAGTTGGTATAGGTCAGTGAGGTTATTGAATCCAAATATTTATTCAATACAGAAACTTCAGTTCAACAGAAAACTGGTATACATCCTCTGAATGAAAAAGAGACCACATTTTATCTAAAAAAATGATTACTATGTTTTTCTAGATTTTTCTAACATTGTATATTTATTATTTGGGATACTAAATAGAATAGAACTGAAACTACATTTATGCTATGCCAAATTACCTTGGTATAGGTAAATGTGAACTTTTTAATAATATGTTAGAATCTTTCAATAAATTAATTTTCAATCAGTGTCTTAACATCACTATTAACTCACCAGTATTTATGTTCCTCTTGTTATTACTAGCAGCACACTATATAGAGTAGTACATAGAAAGGATTTCAGGTAGATTTTAAGAATATTTTAATTTAGAGATAAAAAAGACAATAGTCACAGTTAGGAAATGTTCTATAATGTTATGTTTTTTTTCCCCTGAAAGTCTATTGTGTTATATTTTCACATTTCTATTTCACTTACACTTAGTTAATAAAAGGGAAAATATACACTATATATGTATATAAAATATAATAATATATAATAATTTATATTATTTTTTTAACTGGTATTTGTCTTAAATTATTTTATTTTATTTTTTGGGGATAATTCAGTCAATTGCTGTTTAACTTTAAATTTTGAGAACAAATGTGCTTGTCCTCTCTCTGTATGTCATACAGTTTCCATCATGAATGTGGGAATAAACTTCTGTTTAGAATTTGCCTGGAAAGGAAAACTTTTCATCTATAGTAAATGCTTGATTAAGCAATTTCCCTGTAAGCTTGAATTAGCATTTATCCAAATATATTCCTACAACATCATACACAGAAGACCATTACTCTGATGAAGGAACATATTTTGAAAAAAGGAATAAAATAACCCTGCCTTCTTAGCTATTAGAACTTATAAATAGAAATTCTTGTCCTCAATTAAGCAAGGTCTCCCCTCTTTAGAGTTTATTTTCAGTCGCAGTTCTAAATGTCTGAATAGAATAGAATAGAATAGAATAGAATAGAATAGAATAGAATAGAATAGAATAGAATAGAATTCTTTATTGGCCAAGTGTGATTGGACACACAAGGAATTTGTCTTGGTGCAAATGCTCTCAGTGTACATAAAAGAAAAGATACATTCATCAGGAGTCAAGAATCCTAAGGTATTACCCTTAATAATGAATCATAGGCAATCAAATAATACTAGGAAACAGTCAATATAAATCGTAAGGATACAAGCGACAAAGTTACAGTCAAACAGTCACAAGTGGGAGGGGATGGGTGATAAGGAGTGATGAGAAGATTAATAGTAGTAGTAGTAGTAGTGCAGACTTTGTAAATAGTTGGACAGCGTTGAGGAATTATTTGTTTAGCAGAGTAATGCCATTCAATCCTTGTGTCTAGTTGTTCTGGTGTGCAGTGCTCTATTGTGTCTTTTTGAAGGAAGGAGTTGAAACAGTTTATGTCCAGGATGTGAGGGGTCTATAATGTGAGGAGTCAGAACATATAGAGTTAAAAACATATTTATCTATGATTCAAAAGAAACAATAAACAGACCTACAAAGAAACTTCAAGGTTAAAACATATCCTCAACCAACATTAAAGTAAGCAGGCGTTAACATCATAAAAACAATCAGGCAGAAAAAAATAATATAATCAAGGAACCACCAAGAAGAAAACCGTACCACCACTAAAACTAGCAAGGCAAGTTACTGGATATGAAAAGGCAGCAAAACTACATTCACTCACACTGATGATATTATCTAGTTGGGTAATAAATTGTTGGCAAGGAAATACCAAGCTCAAAGAGACGAAGAACTGTACAGTTTAACTCTTAGTACATATATTCTCTTCTACCAGAATTTTGAAATAGTTTGACAGTAATCTGATTCCTAGGATGTCTTCTTTAAGCCCCTTACTTTAATTCACAAATCTTAAATTAGTGTGTTCTTGCTTTATTTTATTTTTCTTTAAAATGTGGAAAATTAAAATGCACAGTATCTTTGATGATGATTTAAAAAAAAAAAAATCTGTGTTTCTGTTCAGAACTAAGTTTTCCATGGCCTACTTTTAATTTGTCTTTTCTTCCAGAAATCTTAAGGCTATGAACTTTATGCTCAGTTGTGAATTGTAAGGAAGATATACTCTGATTGGGTGTAGGATATAAATTATCTTCTGAAGCTACAATCCTTATGAGGAAGGACATCATCTTCAGACTTAGTTCTTTAAACCCAAGGCACAGAGATGAGAAAATAAATAAACAGCCTTATATCAATAGAAGAAACTATTTCCATAAGAAGAGCCAAAACCAACTGAATTTAATGTACAGTATATTAAGGTGAAATTATTATTTTTTCTTTAGAACTTAATGAATGGCATTTGATTGCATTTGATTGAATTATTTATAGTTTAATTGTGAGGAAAGGAATGGTATCAAAAGTCTTCAGCTTTTGGAAGTGGGGGAGGGAAGTAAATAAATAAAATATCATTAGAATGGGAGGACAGACTAATAGGAGCATTCATAAGCAGAATTAATATGTTGGTCCTCCTTTCTCAAGAGAGGGCATGAAATTTCAGACCCTTAAACAGAGATTAAAATAATGTAAATAGTGCCAGAAAATCTAACTTTTTCACCTAAGAAATAAGATATGTGCATGTTGGATTTATAAAATAAGGAATTTTTTATGTCCATAATCCTAGATGCTACCTGAAATAATTACAGCACAAAATAGCAATCTAACTGGAATGTTTGCTATGTTTCTTTATATTGCATTTTAGGATGGTGAAAAAATATTAAGTCCATGGCTTAATTTTGATCTCCCACCTCATTAGATTTAGCATCTGTTAAGACAACAATTGATAGTTTTATTTTAGATAGGTAGGTAGGTAGGTAGGTAGAGAGAGAGAGAAAGAGAGAGAGAAAGAGAGATCATCAGACATAGCACCTATATAAGGTATATCAAAGACTATAAGGGATACATTATTATCTATGTCAGCATCCCATAATCCTCCCTCTAATTTCTATCAGAAACTGGGACAGAAAATTGAAAATTAAGTTTTATTTGCTATTATTCAAACATGAGTAGAACTCTTCTGAATTCTGGCTGATTTGGAAGGAAGGAGATCATCTAATGGAATGTTAACTGGAGTTATCATATCATTTCTTCAATATTTTGCACCAGAGAAAAAAGATATAAGGGGAACAATCTTCATTCAGCATTCTGGAGAAAATTATGAAATAAATACACAGAATTTCATCCATTTCAGGGGGAAAAGTTCTGCTGATACATTTTCTGAATGGACAGAATTCTGAAAATTCTGAAAATGTAAAGGGAATGGAGCTGCTGACTTGCATATTTAAACAGAATATACTGGTACAGGTAGTCCTCAATTTATAACAGTTTGTTTAATGACTATTCAGAGTTACAACAACATTGAAAAAATATGACATGACCATTTTTTACATTTATGATCCTTGCAGTATCCCCATGGTCATGTGATCAAAATTCAGATACTTGACAACTGGTTCATATTTATGACCACTGCTGTAACCAAAGTCATGTGATCACCTTTTGTGACAAGAAAAGTGAATGAAGAAGCCATATTCACTTAACAACTGAGTTACTAACTTATCAATTGCAGTGTTTCACTTAATAACTGAGGCAAAAAAGTCAAAAAATGGGGTAAAACTCACTTAACAAATGTCTCACTTAACAGAAAATATGGCCTCAATTTGATGTAATCATAAGTCGAGGACTACATGTATGATGTCTACTTCAACTTTTCAAATATAAGGATAGTAATACGCATGATCTGGGAATCCAATAAAGCAAATCTAAACAAATGTAAATGTGCTCACTTTCAGAACTTTTGCCAAAAAAAAGATGAAATCTTGGAAACTCAGAAGCTTAGCTGTGTGCACAGATCCTTCCTACTCACTGTGGCACTTCCTTGTATTGAGAAAAAAATTAGAAATTAGGAGAGAAATCTGGAGAAGAACTGTGGAAGCATACAAAGACATTGTAGACAACAAGGAAAGTATTTTCATGTGAATTAGAATGCCTTTTGATTTTTCAGCTCTTTAAAGGCATAACTGAAAGAATTATTAATATAAGGGACTAGTCCTTTCTTTTGTTCCATGGAGGACGCAATGAAGTGAAAAACGTTTTGCACTTTCAGTCAAGTATACTTGGGAGAGCATTTGGAGCAATTGGAATTACTTTGTATTTTAGGATGAAATTATAATTCCAAATGAAACCAGTTCTGTTTCTGCTCTATTTCTATTTCTGTTCCAGTTCTACCATATCTGTATAATAGA
This sequence comes from Pseudonaja textilis, assembly GCF_049901715.1. Taxonomy (NCBI): domain Eukaryota; kingdom Metazoa; phylum Chordata; class Lepidosauria; order Squamata; family Elapidae; genus Pseudonaja; species Pseudonaja textilis. The sequence goes on along the minus strand of NC_142008.1, from coordinate 104,813,088 downwards.
TATATAATGTACAGAGCAACAAGTAACTTAAATCCCATTTCTTCAATCTCATTGAAGCCCTTATATGTCAAGTAACAGGTCAATTTGTATGTTTAAGAATGAAGGATTAATAATTAGCATCTATCTATCTATCTATCTATCTATCTATCTATCTATCTATCTATCTATCTATCTATCTATCTATCATTTATCTACTTCATAAATAAGGGATCATAGCTTAATTGATGTTGTTTATTATCTTTTCTATCACTTTTGAATCACAGATTCTACTTTGAATGGAAGACACCAACCGGACAAATGTCAGCTACTTTATCCTTTTGGGATTCCTTACCAATGCAGACCGTCAGATTCTCTTCTTTGTCCTCTTCCTCTGTGCTTATCTGATGATCATGATGGAGAATATCATAATCATTGTAGTTATTTGGGTCAATAATACCCTTCACAAGCCCATGTACCTCTTCTTATGCAACCTTTCTTTCCTTGAAATCTGGTATATTACTACTATTGTCCCTAAAATGTTAGAAGATTTCCTATCACAAGAAAAACACATCTCCTTCCAAGGTTGCCTAACACAACTGTATTTCTTTGTCAGTTTTATGTGCAGTGAATTTGTTCTTCTGGCTGTTATGTCGTATGACCGTTATTTGGCTATATGCTATCCACTTCATTACCCAGTCCTCATGAACAATTTATTATGTGCTTGGCTTTCAGCAGGATGCTGGATGTGTGGTTTTGTTACCTCCATGATCAAACTAAGCTTTATTGGCCGGCTGAAATACTGTAGCACTTACAAGATCAATCACTATTTCTGTGATATTTCACCTCTCTTGAATGTTTCTTGCACTGATTCTTCCACAGCTGAACTGGTAGACTTCATCCTAGCACTAATGGTTATATTGGTTCCCCTCTGTATAGTCATACATCTATATCATTTCAACAGTCATGAAGATTCCTTCAGCTCAAGGAAGAAAGAAGGCTTTCTCTACATGCAGTTCTCACCTCACAGCGGTTGTACTCTTTTACTCCACCACACTCTTCACCTATGCACGGCCGCGAAAGCTATGTATGCCTACAATTCCAACAAACTTGTATCAGTGCTCTACACTGTGATAGTTCCTCTTTTGAACCCTCTAATATATTGTCTCAGAAATAAAGAAATAAATTGTGCCTTGAAGAAGACATTTTCTCACTAAGGAAATATTTGGAAAAGTTCTTTATCATCATAGGAAAAGAACAATATTAAAATTTCTGGCTCTTCCTCCATTTTCAATTTTCTCCATACCATTTCTTTAAATATATCAATGAAAAATATCCAGCAGCACCTTGGTTAATGTTAGAGAGTGCTTTGTTTTGGGGTTTGTTTGTTTGTTTTTGTATTTCAGATTTCATTTTTTTTTTCATTTTGTTCACTGAACAAAATATGGGTTAAATTCTATGCTGATTTTTTTGGTATCATTAGGACATTGGCTAAAAGATGGCGTGCACACACACACACACACACACACAGAGAGAGAGAGACACACACACAGAGTTATCCCTCTCCGTCTGTCCATGCATCATCTATCAATATATCCATGCAGATAAACATATACATTATATATCTATGCTGTATCTAACCTCTATTGAAAAGCAATTATACTGATGAAGTGTTTTCAATATTTCATTTGATTAGTATCACAACTCACAAACCAATACTTGTTCCTGTTCATTGCAATAATAGTAGGAAAGTAACAAGAAATCAACAACAAGTAGTTGTTTAAATTACCCTATTTTGGCAATGAATGATTTATTGGGGAGAAGGACAGGGCCTGCCTTGACATGTCAGTTGCAAAAAATTCTCTTGAGGAATTTTTGAATGCATTGTTTCTATTTCATGTACACTTTATTCATAAAAAAGATTTCCCAAGCTATCTTTCTTTATTCATGGTTGTCATTAATGTTCTACTTGTTTGTATAAATACCATTTCTAACCCTAAAAGAATTGAGGATACTTGTTTATAGTGCTATTATTTTTATAGTAGATGGAATGCATGTAATTCTGTGAATCATTCCTGCTTCTCTGGTGATGTAGTAGCTTATCTGATGTTTTCTATAAAAAAGGAGATAGTCAAAGTGGTTTTTATCCTGCCTTTATCCTGTCTTTATTATTTTTATAAGTAAGTCAAGGCAGCAAACATACCTATTACTTCATCCTCATCCTGTTTTCCCCACAATAAACCTGTGAGATGGACTGAGAGAGAATGACTGGTTTAAAGGACCCAATTGGCTTTCATGCCTAAACAAGGACTACAGTTCATGGTCAACTAGTTTCTAAGTTGTTGTCTTAACTATCAGACCTAGCTAGCTCTCTCAGCAAGGTTTGTGCAATTTCTCACTGTACCATTTTTACCTGTGAGTCTTTCATCTATATGCTTGTCTGTGCTAGTTAAGATAAAGTGGACAGCCTAAGTTCTTAGTCCAACACTTAATGGGAGGAGGAGCAATAACTGCAACAATGTTTGTAATAAAAAAGCATAGAGATTATTGATGAGAGATGAGAGACTATTCCCTGATGTTGTCTTCTGGGATATTCCTCTGCCAGGACACAGACAAAATTGACAAAATTGTGCACAAAAGATTACTTAGCCAAAGGGACAAAAGTTTTATTGGGAGTAGATAAGGCAAATTCCACACATATCCAGTGGTGCTTAAGGAGGGAGATACACTATAATCAGACTTTCAAAATGCTGGCATTATAGGCAACCTCAATAAAATGAAATTCTGGTTGCTTTTCTGGTCTGCTCTACTTAATGGGGCTGATAGATAGTCCACTAAAATTATGATCAAATCTCTGATAAGATGTGTTACCAACACTTTGCCAGGTATTGTTTGTATTATAGAGATAAACCCCAAATAATTTGAACTTTGATGTAAAGTCTTAAAGAGAAAACTGGATAACTGCTGGCTCCAACAGATCTTTACAGCAATTTTTTCAGTTTCTGGCAAGCTTAAAGAACGTGTATATCTTCTATATCTTTGCTAATGTATTTATTCAATGAAATCATTTTAGCATTTCAGCTGGATTGAATTTATTGTTCATGACTCTTAAAGAACTTGCTGTTCTTGCCATTCAGTGGCAACCAGAGCTGGTATTCAGCAGGTTCTGACCAGTTCTGGAGAACCAGTAGCAGAAATTTTGAGTAGTTTGGAGAACCGATGAAAACCATTTCTGACTGGCCCCGCCCCCATCTATTCTCTGCCTCTCAAGTCCCAGCTGATTGGCTGGGTCTTCTTTTGTTGTCCTGCACAGGGGAATAGAGCTGAAAAGCAGGTTAGTGGGATTTTACAGTATCCTTTCCCTGCCATGCCCACCAAGCCATGCCCACCAAGCCATGCCACACCCAACAAGCCACACCCACAGAACAGGTAGTAAAAAAATTTTAATCCCACCACTAGTGGCAACACAAAATCTAAATTTGATTTTCAAATTGTAATCCACACTCTGGAGTTACATGTGAATAATCTATATGCAGTTAGACATCTGTCATTGTCTATGTTGGAAAATACCTTCCAAAAGTTCAAATAATTTGCTTTTAATAGAATACAGGTAGTCCTCAACTTACAGCCTCTGTTGAGCCCAAAATTTCTGTTGTTAAGCAAGATATTTGTTAAGCAAGCTTTGTCCCATTTTACAACTTGTCTTATCATAGTTGTTAGGTGAATCACTGCAGTTGTTAAATTAGTAACACACAGTTGTTAAGTGAATCTGTCTTCCCCATTGATTTTGCTTGACAGAAATTTACAAAAGTGATCACATGACTCTGAGGCACTGCAACTGTTATAAAGGTGAATCAAGCAACATTGTGTAAATAATGCTCCTTAATAGGAAAAAAAGAGATCTATATTTCACTGCCAAGATGGCGCCAATGAAGACTGCCTCTGTGAAATGCTCTCTAATGGTTTCTTTATTCCTTATTATTATCTGCAATTCACTATGGATTTCATACTCACAAGACCATCTGCTAAGAATTAGGCAATGTTTCCTTAAGGAGCAGCTTTCTGATTCCATACCCCATCTGTCTTTGCAAACAGGGAGGAGATTCTAACTAATTCCATGGTTCTATGGATTGCAACAAAGAAAGCAAAAAAGCGGCCATGTCCAAAAAAGGAGACGAGGTAAACGAGTGGAAATTTTAAACAGACTCAGGAATAGGGGAAAAAAAACTCCTCTCCCTTCAATCTTTCTGACTAATTTATGCTCACTTACTAACAAGATGGATGAAATTCATCTCTTAAATAGATGGAATTCTGATTTTTACAATTCAGCTGTTCTTTGTTTTACTGAAACCTGGTTTAACCCACAAATTCATGGGGACAACATCATATACACCCCATGATTTCAGACATTTAGATCTGACAGAATTGAAGAGACATCAGGTAAAACAAAGGGTGGAGGATTATGTTTATATATCAACAACAGCTGGTTTCAGGATATGACTATAATATATAAGTTCTGTGATAAAAACTTAGTCTTTACATAACAACTGCAAGCCATTTTATTCTCCACATGAGTTTTATCCTCATTACTCCTAAAAGCTGTGTATGTTCCTCCACAAGCCTGTGTAAACAAGGCATTATGAACTCTAGTGGGCCAGATTATAGAGGCTGAAGCCAAACATCCAAGTTCCCTTCCCCATCATTTTAGGAGATTTCAATCAATCAAATTTAAGGAAAGAGCTCCTAAAGTATTTCCAACATGTCAATTGTCCCACCAGAGGCAAAAATACTTTAGACCACTGCTACACAACAATAAAAGATACCTATAGATCTTTACCATGAGCAGCTGTGGGACACTCTGACCACCGCATGATTTACCTTGTACCTGCCTACAGACAAAGATTAAAACCATGAAACCAACAATTAAAATAGGGAGGACTTGGTCAGATGAGGCAAAGCTGAAACTCCAGGCTTGCCTTGATTGCACTGATTGGAATGTTTTTGAAGATGCCTCTGCAGACCTAGATGAGCTCAAAGATACTGTAACATCATATGTCAGCTTCTGCAAAGACTTATATGTACCAACAAGGAACCTGCAAATATATGTTAACAATAAACCTTGGTTCACAGCTAAACTTAAGCAGCTACATCGTTCCAAAGTGGAAGCCTATAGAAAAGGTGACAGAATGCTATACAACCAGGCCAGAAACGTATTAACAAGAGAGATCAGAGAAGCAAAAATAAGCTACTCTGAAAAGTTAAAGAATCAATTCTCAACAAATGAACCAACAAACATGTGGAAAACTCTTAAAAACATCACTGGCTACAGCAAACCTCCTTCTCAGGCAGAAGGAAATCAACAACTAGAAGATGACTTGACTGTGTTTTACTGCCGGTTTGAAAAGAAACTACAGCCAGCTATCTCCACAACCCACATCTCAAACACACCAACAACAGCCAAGACTCCTACAACTGGCCCCAATCCATTGGGCTCACAACCTCTGGGGATCACAGAAAAAGAAGTGCAAGATCTATTTCACAGACAAAAGCCAGGGAAAGCACCAGGGCCAGACAAGATAACTCCTTGCTTAAAAGTCTGTGCTGACCAATTGGCCCCCATCTTCACCCAAATCTTCAATAGATCACTGGAGATGTGCCATGTTCCTTCCTGTTTCAAACGTTCTACCATCATCCCAGTGCCAAAGAAGACCTCCATCAAGGAACTTAATGACTACAGACCAGTTGCTCTAACATCTGTAGTTATGAAAATTTTTGAAAGGATTGTGCTGTACCACCTGAAAACCATTATGGATCCGCTTTTAGATCCCATGCAGTTGGCATACCGAGCAAATAGATCGACAGATGATGCTGTTAACATGGCTCTGCATTACATCCTACAACACCTTGAATCTCCAAATACCTACGCAAGGGTCCTCTTTGTAGACTTCAGTTCAGCATTCAATACCATCATTCCAGACACTCTTCTAAGTAAATTAAACCCACTACCAGTACCTGAAAAGACTTGTAAGTGGATCATAAGCTTCCTAACAGACAGGAAGCAGCAGGAGAAGCCAGGCAGAATCACATCCAATACCTGTACAATCAGTACAGCCCCCCTCCCCAAGGCTATGTGCTATCTCCACTTCTCTTCTCCCTATATACCAATGACTGCATCTCAAATGATCCATCTGTTAAAATACTGAAGTTTGATGATGACACAACAGTGATTGGTCTCATTCAAGACAATGATGAATCTGCAGACAGACAGGAGGTTATAAACTTTCCTTGTGGTATAACCAGAATAATCTGGTACTGAACACACTCAAAACCATAGAAATGGTGGTAGACTTTAGAAGAAACCCTCCAATACTATCACCTCTTACATTACTAGAAAACACAGTATCAACAGTAGAGACCTTCAAATTTCTAGGTTCTTCTATATCACATGACCTAAAATGGACACCTAACATCAAAAACATCATCCAAAAAGCACAACAAAGACTGTTCTTTCTGCACCAACTCAGAAAGCTCAAACTGTCCAAGGAGCTGCTGATACAGTTCTACAGAGGAATTATTGAGTCTATCATCTGCACCTCTATAACTGTCTGGTTTGGTTTTGCAACCCAACAGGACAGACACAGACTTCAGAGGATAATTAGGACTGCAGAGAAAACAATTACTACCCACCTGCCTTCAATTGAGGACCTGTATACTGCACACGTCAAAAAGAGGGCTGTGAAAATATTTACAGACCCCTCACATCCCAGACATAAACTGTTTCAACTCTTTCCCTCAAAATGACGCTATAGAGCACTGCACACCAGAACAACTAGACACAAGAACAGTTTTTTTCCCGAAAGCCGTCACTCTGCTAAACAAATAATTCCCCCAACACTGTTCAACTATTTACAATGTGTACGCTACTATTACTGTTAATCTTCTCACCACTCCTTATCACCCATCCCCTCCCACTTGACTGTTTCCTAGTATGATTTGATTGTTGATTGTACCCTATGACTATCATTAAGTGTTGTACATTATGATTCTTGATTCTTAATGAATGTATCTTTTCTTTATGTATACTGAGAGTATTTACACCAAGACAAATTCCTTGTGTGTCCAATCACACTTGGCCAATAAAGTATTCTATTCTATGAGCCTCAAGCCAATTTCAAAAGAAATCCAATTATTTATTAGGTCACTTTTCTTTTTATGTACACTGAGTGCATATGCACCAAGACAAATTCCTTGTGTATTTAATCACACTTGGCCAATAAAGAATTGATTAATTAACTATGTAACATTGCTACTAGTAATGTCCTATTCAAAATTATAGAATGGCAAATGACTGGTTTATGTCAGCCCGTTTCTTCTCACAAATATGCACAGTATGATCTTGCAAGAGATGAGGGGTGATCTCATCTCCACTTCTTCACATTAATGATAACATTTTGAGGAAAAATTAAAGATTAAGATTGCCTTCCTCCAATATTTGCTAATGCTGTAGAGTTTAACATTGCCCAAACCCATCTTTCTCCTAAATATATTAGCCAATTCAGTGTTTCACAGTAAGCTACTGTTGCTAATTTCCATTGTCCCACCATATAATAGCCTTGTCTTCCCCATTTTTAGTGGAAAACTAAATGATACTGCCCAACTTGTCCTTTACATAACATAAGCCCTTTTGGTCAGAATATAATATGTGACTTCCTGCCTGCTTATTGCAGCAGCGAATCCACATCTAACAGCCTGGGCATATGCCAAAGCCTCACATAGGCAAAGGAGTTTTGATATATGCCAAGCCTCATGTAGGCAAAGGAGTTTTGATACCTGCAAGACCTCACGTAGGCTGAAAGCAGGTATCAGGAACAAAAGGATGCTGCCCACCTTGGGCTACTGGCTGGACTGCAGGTGCGGATTGGTTACTTTGTATCCCTTAAGCACTGTGATTGGGTGCTAGAATGTATCCACTGAGACCCCCCCACTCTTTTAACATGTAAAGTAGACTGAACTTTCTCTTTTGTGACGTTTAACAATGTGTGTTCAATAAAAGAGCTTCCCTGAGCGCGTGTTTGGGGCTGCTCATCCAAGACTGAACCGGCTTGGTCTCTTTCTTGATGCATTGGACTCAATGAGAAGCCCTCCTAATGCAGAGCAAAGCCGCATCTGGTGACCCCGACGTGATCTGCTGAAAAGAAGCAGACCCGCCCGCCTTCGACCTCCCATCACACCCGGCCAGACGAGCCAGTTGCAACCCAGGGACGCTGTCTAGTGTCACGGATCCTTTCCCAGGAGAAAATCCTCCCTTCAGGTGAGTATGGGCGGGAAATTCTCTAAAGCGCAGATGGTGCATCTGCAAGAATTAAGGGAATTAACAAAGAGCTCAATTTTGATTCTTAGGAGTCAGGGCAAAATGCTCCCGGCTCCAACTAAAAAGGACCTCATAGCCCTTTTAAAGTACATCCACACGCAGTGTCTGGCTTATCCGGAAAAGGGGTCCTTAAAAGTCTCCACATGGCAACGTTTGGGTGACTTTTTTCATGATACTCCCAGGGCTCCGCCAAAGATTTTAACCACCTGGCAGATAATTATGGAATGTTTAAAAGTTCACAGCTCAGCACTGACTAATGCCGGCACCCCCCCCCCCCGCGGGAGGTCCCCCTCCCTATGCTGCTGAGACCAAAAACAAAGACGCTCTCCCACTGGAAGCCTCTTCCCACCCAGCTCCTGAACCCTCGGTTCCTCCTAAATTAAATCCTGCAGGGGATCAGACACCCATGGGAGCAGTTGCACAAGCCATGGCACAGGGGCACAAGGAGGGCTCTCTTACCCTAGAGGAGCTCTCCCTCTGCCCCATAGAATATGTGGGGGATGGAGCTGGGAATATGGTGCCTAGGCTTGAACCCTTATCCATGAAATTAATTAGAGATTTAAAACAAGCTGTGGCCATGTATGGCATTCAGGCACCGTATGTCAGAGGTCTCATTAACACCATCAGCACCTCCTTTTTTATGCTACCCCAAGATTGGAAAGACCTCTTCCGAATGATACTGACAGGACCGCAGTACGTTGTGTGGGAATCAGACTTTCGTGCCGAAGCTGAGAAGGTTGCTCATGATCGTGGCTCAAAAGCAGATCAAATTTTTGGCATGGGCCGATTTGCTGACTTAACATCCCAGACAACGATCCCACAGCGAGTTCTCGCCCTTGTCAGTATCATTGCTATCAAAGCCCTTGATAAGGTCGATGATCCTGCCTCTGGGGCCATAGGCTCCTTTTCCAAAATTACCCAGGGATCACATCAGCCTTATGCTGAATTCATAGAGGAGCTCCAAAGGCTGTCCAGAGGCAAATTTCAAATGGAGAGGCCCGCAGAGAGCTTCTGTTGAAATTAGCCTTTGAGAATGCAAATGAGGATTGCAAAGGATTCTGCAGCCTCTGGCTGCCCGAGGGGAGCTTCCTCTCGGACTATCTAAAGGCTTGCAGAGTCGTGGGGACTGTTTCCTACAATATGGAACACCTGGCAATGGCCCTGCAGCAAGCAAATTCTCAAAACAGGCCGGCTGGGAATTGCTTCAATTGTGGGAAACCAGGCCACTTCAAAGCACAATGTAGGGCTAGGGACAATCCACAAAACAACAAGCCAAAAACAATTTGCCCAAGGTGCAAAAAAGGGAACCACTGGGCAAACCAGTGTCGCAGCAGCACCTCCCAACCGCAGGGAAACTAGAGGGGGGGCAGTCAGCCAGCCCCACTCCAAAGGCTGACACCATATCTTTTCAATTAGTTGCTTCTGAAGATATGGAAATTGACATCCCAGGCACTGTGTACTTTCTCCCCACGTGTCTGAAAACCATCCCTCCTGCCATGACACCCCTCATAATTTATCCCATCCGGGACCTCATGGCAATAGGAATTATTGCATCTCCATTTCTGAGAGATTCCGATGACTTTTCCTCAGTTGCCATAGTGGTAATTGGAAATACTCCCACAAAATTTAGCAAGGGAGAACTAGTGGCAACTGCTGTTCCAGTACCTGTTAAAACTGAAGATGCCTGGGCATTCGCTGTCCATCAATCTATGGAACGAGCCGGGCCTGTATTACAATTCACAATCAATGATAAGGTCTTTTCGGATCTCTTAGATACTGGAGCTGACATTGGTGTCGTCCGAACGGCTGAGTGGCCGGACGATTGGCCCCTGGAAACTGCCCTGGCCGTTCGGGGAGTGGGAGGAGTTCAGCACACCCACCGTAGCAAACACTGGCTACCGGTGAGTTCATCTGACGTCTCTCGCGCTGCCTACCTCCAACCCTTGGTGCTTCCACTACACACTAACCTGTGGGGCCGTGATCTCATGTCTCAACTTAATGCAAAACTCATCATAGACTAATGGCATCCTCCACTGAAACCCCACTGCGGCTGCAACTAAAAACCACAGAGCCTGTTTGGGTGGATCGGTGGCCCCTCACTATAGACAAATTAGAAGCCTTGCAATCACTTGTCCAGGACCAAATTGTCAAAGGGCATGTTGAACCATCTGTCAGCCCATACAACACCCCCATTTTTGTTGTAAAGAAAAAATCAGGGAAATGAAGGCTCTTACAGGATTTGAGGGCCTTGAACATGATTATAAAACCAATGGGGGCATTACAATGTGGTCTGCCAAATCCCAATATCATCCCTGAAAAATTTGATCTCATGGTTGTTGACCTAAAGAATTGTTTTTTTTCTATCCCACTGCATGAACTTGACCGCGCCTTGTTCGCCTTTACTCTGCCTCGCTTGAATAACTCTTCTCCCTCCTCTCGCTTTCAATGGAAAGTCCTACCTCAGGGCATGCTCAACAGCCCCACCATGTGTCAGCACTATGTAAATAAGGTCCTGTTACCCTATCGTTCTGCCTATCCACAATTTCTGGTGTATCATTACATGGATGACATCCTTGTTGCTGCTCCTGGACCCCCAGATACAGTGTTTGCTTCGTTCTCTTTCCTGAAAGCCATCCTCGCAAAGGAAGGCTTGCACATAGTGCCTGAAAAGGTACAAGTGCTGACTCCCTATGCATATCTAGGCTATAAAATGCTCTCAACTACTGCCTATCCTTCACTCCCCTCACTCTCTCTGCTTTCTCAACCTACCCTGGTTCAGCTTCAACAATATCTGGGCACCATTAATTGGGCCCGACCTTTCCTGTCACTAACCACTGACACTCTTTCTCTGCTGTTCGAAGCCCTTACTTGGGGAAAAGGGCCCGCTGACAAAATATCCTTGCAGCAACCTCAGCTTCAAGCGCTGACCCATATAGAAGAGAACATACGTAGAATATGGGTGGATAGGGCTGCTGCCAATACTCCTCTAGATATGGTCATTCTAGCCACCCCAGGGCTCATGACCGCGGCACTGACCCAAAAGGACCAAAAGCTCCACATCTTAGAGTGGATCCATCTCTCCCACATGCCCCGATGCTCCATCACTTCCAAACCAGCCCAATTGGCTCAATTAATCGTAAAGGGCAGGAGCCGCACAAAAGCACTCATGGGGATAGATGTCTCCACACTTTTTATCCCCTTCTCGCTGCAAATTTGGGAACCTCTATTCCAAAACTCCCAGGAGCTTCAGTTGGCCTTATCCGACTGGCCTGGGCTAGTCTCCTGCCACCCACCCGCTGACCCACGTTTTCAGATCATTCGAACCATACCCATCTCCTTCTCCTCTCCCATCAGCAAACAACCTTTGGTCAGTGCCCTGACTATATTTGCTGATGGCAGCAGGGAACGAGGGGCATGCACTTGGCAAAAGAATGGAGCATGGCACACCAAAACCACCCCTGTGCAGACTTCACCACAAAGGGCTGAGCTTGCTGCAACTATACTAGTCCTCCAAAATTTCAGCGAACCCCTCAACTTGATCTTGGACAGCCTGTATGTTACCCAAATAGTCTCTACCATCCACGACTCTTACCTCTCTCCCACTATTGACAAGAACCTTCTCTCTCTTTTTGTTACACTGCAACAGCTTGTTGTGCAACGACAACACCCTCTCTTTGTAGCCCACATTCACAGCCACCAGCCTTTCCCAGAAATTCTCCAGGAAGGCAATGACGTGGCTGATCAAGCGGCTGCAGGTATTATGACCACGCACATCCTAACTCCCTGGGAAAGCCATTCTTACTTTCATCAAAATGCCAAAGCCCTCATGAAACATTTTAACCTTACCATGGCAGAAGCCTCAGCCATCAGACGGCAATGCCCCACCTGCAGTCAGCAAGCCAATTCCATCCCCTTAGGAGTAAATCCCCATGGGTTGAAAGCCTGTGAAATATGGCAAATGGACGTTACTCAGTTTCCTCCATTTGCCCCCTGGAAGTACCTGCATGTCACAATTGATACTTATTCAGGGTTCATAATGGCAACCCCGCAGAGAGGAGAAGCCTCTAAACATTTCATTAGCCACTGCATTCGCACCTTTGCATCGTTGGGATGCCCAAACGAAATAAAAACAGACAATGGTCCTGCATACACTAGTGTGGCTATGTCAGAATTTTGCTCTAAGTGGCAGGTCACCCACAAATTTGGGATCCCTTACAACAGCCAGGGACAAGCCCTGGCAGAGAGAACCAATTTAACTTTAAAGACAGCACTAGAACGACATCTGACCAAAGGGAAAAAAACCGTTGGCCTCTCGGCGATGCAAAACACCCTTAATCTTTGCCTTTATATGCTTAATTTCCTCAATCTCTCTGGCACCCCTGCTACGACAGCAGCGGAGCGACACTTTTCCTCCCCCCCTCCTGATTTTCCCAAACCACAGGTATACTACCGCCAACTGCCAGACCCTGCTTGGAAGGGTCCTGCTGATCTCCTCACCTGGGGTCGCGGCTACGCAGCTATCCAGCTTCCAGATCGTGTCCTGTGGGTTCCTGGACGGCATGTCAGACCATACCACCCCAAGGTAGCAAAACCACCAGCTGCAGACATATCAACATGATCTGCCCTGCTGCTTCACTGACCCTCCTCCTCTTCCTCCTTGCTGCACATGCCTCCAAAGTTTCCATTCCATCCAGAGTAACATACTTCACGCCAGACACCCCCCTCCTGCTGACCTGCACTGCATCCTGGGACATTTTCCCCCCTTATCTCAGATGGTCAACGCTTCCTCAGCCATGGTCCTACATCTCCAGCAATGCCTCTTTCCGGGTCAACACCTTTGAACAACCCCCTCAAGCTACACTCATATCCCATCCTACTGCAACCACCTACTATTGTTCAGGTCGACGCCTCCATGATTCTATGCGCAACACCTACAGCTCCCGGACAATCCTCAGACCTCGCTCACCTCATCATCATCACAGACAATTCGTGAATCAGCCTGACACTCATATTCAGAACCCCCTTTGCTGCATAGGATTAAAAGATCACAAAACCCACCAAACCAGATGACTGCACCCCTGCTTGACCAAAACCACACAAGCAGGCTTCACTTGACTGAGTCTCATTTACCACACCCAGCAACCACAGAGATGCCTTTCTACTGGGAAAACTTGCCAGAATAACGTGACTATGTATCAGTTATGCAAAATGAACTCAAAAACTATTTGCTATGACCCCAAGACGGCTGTTTGCCTCAATGTTACTTTGTGGGCCGGACTTCCAAAAGCTTCTGGCAGAGCCGATCCTGAAGGGGAGGAAAACTTTACTACCTAAATCACACCACTGTGCTTAAGGATGGTACTGACCCAATTGTCTTAACTTTTGATGTTTGCATTGCTTGTTCCAAACCAGGGGATATCCTTGTGGGTCAGATGATTGGAAACCAAATATGCTCATGATCATAAGTATTTGTGTCCCACGCCCATCAATTGGGCCGTAGGAAACCCTAATCATTGGATCCCTGCGGGGCTCCATTGAATGCTCGGGTTGGTCTTGTGTCTGTGATTACACTGGGGAGGGTACTCAGGCTGCAATCATCTTTCACATTTTAAACGAGTATCAGGGTCTACCAAGGACAACAAGGTAGAGATCACTATCTCCAGACAACACCCTGCCATGGATACCTATGGTATAGGGATCGATGGCATAGGAGCAGACCCAAACACCTACATTACTATAAAAACAGAAGTGATATATGAGGATAAGGAAACATCATTAGGCTGGTCGGTGTATAATAATTTAAGAAAGTTAGATAAAGCCCCTGATACCAGCATAATAACAAAAAACCTATTCATGGACATGGCAGAAAAAATTGCAAAACAACTTGCAATAACCAATTGCTTTGTCTGCGGGGGAACCACCACAGGAGAACAGTGGCCATGGCAAGCCTTGGAAGCCTCGCCATCACTGTTCAACAACATGTCTTCTATAGGAAACATAACAGCCAGAACTGCCCCCGACCCCTTATCTGGACAATTACTACCAATCTAATCGGTAGAAACTGCTTCTCCCAAAACGGGTCCATTCCGGTAGGACATCTCCTCTGTTTAGGTACGTGGGACATCTCCTACTGGAATTGGATAGCACGTGACAATGCTACTACCACACCCACAAAATTCAACACAACCCTCCTCCCTTATCTCAGGGACACTTCATCCTCCCAGAACTGGACGGCACCCAATGACATGTATTGGATCTGCGGCAACCTAGCCTACCCATCCCTCCCAGCAGATTGGCAAGGGCCATGTGTATTGGGATGGATAAGACCTTCCTTCTTCCTCCTTCCAATCTCAGTGAAGCAGGAACTAGGCATCCCTGTTTATGACATGTTGTCTCGCAAAAAAAGGGAAGCCGACAATGCTTTTGCAGGCTTCCCCTGCCAATCAGAATACACAGGGGACACCTGGACCTCAGAAAGAATCGTCTGCACCTATGGCATGGCTACTTGGGCCCAAGACGGGTCTTATGGGTACAGGACCCCCATATATATGCTTAATAGAATCATTCATTTGCAAGCTGTCTTAGATTTAGCAGGTCAACAAATAGATAAGGCTCTAAACACTCTTGCAACTGCTACAGACAAATTACGCACAGCTGTCTACCAAAATCACTTGGCTTTGGATTATTTATTAGCCAAGGAAGGCGGGGTATGTGGAAGGTTTAATCTCACAAATTGCTGTCTTCAAATTGACAAGGTTGGCAAAGTCGTAGCGCAGTTAACTACTGAGATGCGACAATTAACCTACAATCCGGATCAAGTATGGTGAGGTATGGACCTCAGAAATATCTTTGGCTCCTGGCTCCCAAAACTGCCAGGATTACAAGCTATAGTAGCACTCATAGGTATTATTGCTGCTGGGTGTGTCATTCTTCCATGTATATTACCAATCTTTGTTCGCACCATCTCCAATAGTCTGTCACTGCTAGCAGAAAAACGCACCATTGCACAGGTCAATGCCCTCTGGGAAAAAGAATCTCTGTACAAAGCTATACCCTCAGAGGACCCCGATGAGAACATGCGCACGGGCTTCTGTATGTGCTATAGCGAAAAACCAGAAGAAATCCCTCTGTGTAAAACTAAAACAGAGGAGATGCAGCAGCGAATCCACATCTAACAGCCTGGGCATATGCCAAAGCCTCACGTAGGCAAAGGAGTTTTGATATATGCCAAGCCTCACGTAGGCAAAGGAGTTTCGATACCTGCAAGACCTCACGTAGGCTGAAAGCAGGTATCAGGAACAAAAGGATGCTGCCCACCTTGGGCTACTGGCTGGACTGCAGGCGCGGATTGGTCACTTTGTATCCCTTAAGCACTGTGATTGGGCACTACAATGTATCCACTGAGACCCCCCACTCTTTTAACATGTAAAGTAGGCTGAACTTTCTCTTTTGTGACATTTAACAATGTGTGTTCAATAAAAGAGTTTCCCTGAGCGCGTGTTCGGGGCTGCTCATCCAAGACTGAACTGGCTTGGTCTCTTTCTTGATGCATTGGACTCAATGAGAAGCCCTCCTAATGCGGAGCAAAGCCGCACTTATACTATAATATTTTAGCATCTTTTCTATACTCCTACTTTGCCAGTCACTATAATAATCTGGACATTTGTAAGCAGTTGTTTCTTCAATACATACCCAAATATATTCTAATTGACTTTTATACAAGTTATTTGACATTGACCTATAAATGTGATACTTTCTTTTCTCTGTTCTTTGATTTTGAATATTGGAATTCCCAAGAAGAATTGTAAGCTTATGAATCTGAATTAATAATAATCAGTATGTTATTTTTGCGAACTATGTGGTTTTGTTCATGTTTTAATCTGTTACCTTTTAATGTATTTGAAATCCATTTAATACACTTTTCCAAAATGGAACCTATCTATAACTACATTAACATTTACATCTATATCTATCTACATCTATTTATCTATCTATCTTATCATTTTATTATTAATATGGAATATCATCTTACAATAAATAAAGAAAAAATAATACTTGAGTTAAAATAGTACCGGAAAATATTGTAATCTTAATAAACAATTATTAAAACATCTCTTGATTTATTATCAAATCATTTTATTTTCTTATGTGCCATGGGATGGGTCAAAAAATAGTTTGATAAATAAAGAAATAGTTCTTTATTTCTGTATCTGTCTGTCTGGGTACACTTTTGTAGCCTAATCTTACCCAGAAACATGTAAAGCAAATGATTTAGAAAATCAATAGTTACATTTTATTTCCAGTAAAATAGTTATAGGATTTTATATTCCACTTATCAGTATAAATTTATGAGACATAAATATCAAGATGTACTGATGGAATTAGTTTGCCTCTTGGAAGCAAACCATTTGGAGCAGTCTTATTAAAGATGAAGAAACATCTTAAAAGTATTATTTTTAAATCTTTTCATTTTAAACTCAACCATGTTAACAAATTAAAGCAAGAAGGATAGAAAAAAAGAGGAGAAGAGGAAGGGGAACGAAAAGATCAAAGAGTATTTTCAAGGAAAGATAATATATGTATCTCAGGAATGAACTAGATAATGAAATGTCTGTAAGCAAGCAAGTTCAGAAAGCACCAAGGTATTTTTCAGGAAAAACTGAATTCAACTTCAGAGACTGGCACTCAATATTCGGGAGTTCATGCTACTAAAACTTTCTTTAATGCTCCTTAACCTCTTGGTTTCTCAGACAATAAATGAATGGATTCAGCATTGGGGTAACAATGGTGTATACAACGTATACTCTTATTTTGATGAACCATAGTTCTATAATAATGAAACTTAGTTCAGACATAAGGAGAAAAACAAATTACAGTGGAGGAAAAAGGACATGAAGAATTAGAAGAATGAACTATTTTGAAACACTAAAATCATAAAATAGATATTAATCTACATTAATATGTTAATATACCTAGCAGGAAACCCATACACTTTTCTTAGTTTAAGCTCACTTTCTATCTCTTCCTATTTAATTTAATCAATATTTGTATGATTTATTCTTGTGTTACAGCAATGTGTGAGGTGATACAGATAATTAGAGTTGGAAGGGACCTTATAGGTCATCTAGTCCAACCCTCTGCCCAAGTGGGAGACCCTATACCATTTCTGACAAATGGCAGTCCAATCTCTTCTTGAAAGTCTCAACTGATAGTGCTCCCACAACTTCCGAGGACAAGCTGTTCCATTGGTTGATTGTTCTCACTGTCAGAAAGTTTCTCCTTATTTCCAGGTTAAATCTCTCCTTGTTCAGTTTCCATCCATTATTCCTTGTCTGGACTACAGGAGCTTTAGAAAATAGCTTGACTCCTTCCT
>NC_142008.1:104698892-104795268 GCF_049901715.1 Pseudonaja textilis | reverse complement strand
AATATTTTGATCTTTCTTATGACAGTGGGAAGTATAAAGCTCTTCCAAAGAGGGGAGACGGCAACAAATGATCCTCTGGGTAATGATGTAAACCTCTGGAGTGCTGTCCTATCTGCTACTGTGCAATTGGCAGACCACACACTGGTGCAGTGATAAAAGGTCACCGCAGTTTTTCATTCAGTTGTTGTTTCCTGAGTTTTCCAGGTTATGTGCCAGTAGAGTGATTCTTGATATTATTGCTTTTTACAGAGTTGAACCTGCACCAATAAAGCTGTTTCTATGTATAGTTATTTTGAATGTTTTCAATTTCCATCCATATAGCTAACGGTTACACTACATACTATTTGTGATTGAAGTATTTTGAATTATAATAAAGCCTACTGATTTGCTTTCCTATAGTCTCTTGACTCAGTTGATTACCATCAGGTGATTATTCTTATATGTGAAATTGTTTTTAAAAAATTGAAAAAAGGAATTGGAACTTCCAAGTAAAATGAACTGTTTTATTTTTATTTAGTAGATTTGCCAAAATATCCAAATTCAAATAATATATATTAGAGAAACAAACGAATCTATCCCCAATGTTCTCGTCTTTAGAGATTCCATTGAATAATGTATATTCACGTACTTTTCATTCTAAATTTAGATTCAAACTAAATCCTTTCACATTATTTCATGCAACCATTTAAAACTAATTGAAAACATGTCTTTCACAATTTGTCAAAGGTCCTTTGAGGTTATAGTTATTTTCCTGAAGTTTAAGTTATCACCAAAGGGATATTTAAAGAAGACAGAAGATATGAAAGAAATAGAATGGAAGACAAATAGGTTTGCTAAGTATTTTCAAGATTGGAGAAGAAAGATATGTATGTATAGAGAGAGATATTGGAGTGAAAGCATTTGGAGTCATTTTAAACTTGATTTTTTCCTCTATTTATAACAGGTATACAACTCTCCAATTTTTTGCACAATTTCAATTTTCAGCTATATTTATGCCATAATCAACCAACTTTTTAAGATATTGGGAAGGCTGAAAAAATAATTATTCATGGTGAAACATCTTTCATCTGTTTTTAAATTAGTCAATCAATAATTTTCCAGAATATGAGCAAGGAGATGAAATTGCTATTGTTTTATGTAGCTACAATGAGTATTTGGTATCATCTTAGTTTTAATCCACACTTTTCTTATAATCAAGTGTATTATACCAATATAATTTTAAAAAGCTTTGGACAATTTGTCCAACAGGATTATTTCTTTAATTAATTGTTAATTTGTTTGCTCGTTTGTTGTAGCTTTCATTGGGAATATACATTTTTGGTGAAATCATGAATTTAACTGCTCGACCGCTTCTACAGTGAAATTATGATGGATGTTTTTCAAATTCCACAGTTTTTCCAAGTGTGAACTGTACATTGATTCTGGACCAGTGTACCTGGAATGTGAAATGCAATGCTTGGTAATCAGACTGTCATCTCTTTTGTTATCCTTCTGGGATTTGGGGAGCTTCATGATATGCAGGTGTTCGTTTTCCATTCCTTTTTAATTATCTACATATTTACCATACTGGCCAATTTTCTCACTGTTCTTCTAATTTTGGTGGATCAGCATTTGCATACACCCATGTATTTCTTCCTAGGAAATTTGTCCTGTTTGGAAATGATGTACAGCTCTACAATTTTGCCTAAGATGCTGAACAGTCTTTTAACAAGGGAAAAATCCACCTCTTTCAATGGATGTATTACACAGCTGTATTTTTTTTTTTGCTTTCCTATGTGGTACAGAATGTTATCTCCTCTCTGTAATGTCTTATGATCAATTTTTAGCAATATGTAAACCTCTGCATTATGCTACTGTAATGAGAATTTCATGCTGCATCCGATTAGCTGCTGTGTCTTGGATCAATGGCATAGTATTTACATCTGTATATTTGATCTTCATATTACAGCTTTGGTCTGTGGCCCCAATGAAATTGACCATTTCTTTTGTGAAACCTTGCCATTAATAAAGCTGTCTTGCAGTGATACCACTTTTATGAAAAATGCTATTTCAGTCTTGGCTTATATATTCACTTTTCCTCCATTTACATTGACTTTTATGGCTTACATATTTATACTGAGAACCATTTTGAGAATTCCATCTAGGACTGGGAGACAAAAAGCTTTTTCGACCTGTTTTTCTCATCTGATTGTTGTCTCATTTTTTTATGGGGCAATAACAGTTGTATACTCGATGCCAGAAACCGAAGAAAACAAAAATCCTAGTAAATTCTTTTCTCTGTTATACACAGTCCTTCCTTCATTATTCAACCCTCTAATATATACCTTGAGAAATAAGGATGTCAAAGAAGCTCTGAAGAAGCTATTATTTAGATTTTGGAAGACAATATATGTTAATCTTCATTTAAAAACATAATAAACGATATTATACTTGATAGGTCTTATCTTTAAAAATGAGGGCTAGGAATGCAGCTAATAAAAAACAATAAAGGGAGGAGGAATGTTTCTTGGAGAATTTCTGGGATAAATTTCTTCATTGTAAAAGTGGATAGTTCTAATTCCTGGGCTCATCAAGAATAATCATATATTACACTTTGGTTATTAAATAAAAATATAGTACACAAATCTACTTGCCTTACATTGATTAAAAACACTTTGGTTTTTTTTTCACACTAATTAAAACTCTGTCAAAATGAATTTTTAAAATTTTCCATTTTAAGATATAAATATATGGTATATAACTATAAGGTATAACATTAATTGCCAGTGTGTCTTTGTGATAGCTTACAATGTCTAATGACAACCCAATTTGATTTTCAGCATTTTCAGTTTCAAAAAAATCTAAACAATTAAGTGCTTCAATTAATGATTAAATCTAATGATACAAAAATATCAATACATCTTGTTCAGTTTTTATAGGTCATCAATTAATTTGATATGCAAACTTTAATTATTCGGTGGAAAAAAAATACATATACTATTTTCCCTCTGAGAAGTGCTACTGTCAGAATAAAAATGATCGACTTAGATTACGTTTTGCTCAACAAATTTTTTCTTTTGATGTATTAAATTCTACTGGATTTAAATACAAAACACTTGAATAAATCATTAGACTAATATGAGACTATTTAAATATATCAAATATATCAGATGAATACTTCATTTAAGCACTGTTTCGTATTATTCTATTTGGGAAAGAAGTTATTACATATCTTCATGCAAGTTTTAAAAACATTCATTTGTATCAGTTTTTGTTTGTTTTCTATATTCTTATTGTATAAAAATTGATATTTGGAAAAGCAGATGATTGTACAATTTTTAGAAGTAAAACGCTTATTGTTCTGTCTTGGAAAGATAAATATATGGACTCAATAACTCATTTGTGTGCAAAATTGATAGTATTTACTATCAATATGGATGATATTATATCAGAATATGTTTACTGTTCATTGGAATGTGAAAATGGAATTTGTTATATTGGTACATACGTGTGTGTGTGTGTGTGTGTGTGTGTGTGTGTGAGAGAGAGAGAGAGAGAGAGAGAGAGAGAGAGAGAAGAACTTTTCTTGTTAAGGAAATCTCTCTCTCTCTCTCTCCCTCCCTCCCCCTCTTCACACACACACACACACACACACACACACACACACACACACACATACACACACACGCCATGTTTAAAAAGGTCTTTCTGGATTTGTCCAGCAGAAAATTGTATGCATTTATTCATTGTTTTTTTCAAGATTTATACTTTTTATTTTAAAATGCATCAGAAAACTGAACAATAATTATACAATTAACTTTTCAGAAACATAGAGATACTATATCCCAGCTTCTTGGTACTAATGAGTAGTTAAGATATAAATAAAATAATAATTAAAACTGAGATTTGATGTTTCAGTACCACATTATTAGATATTCAAAACAACAAAAACAACAAATTACTAGTTTTCTTGCTGGTAGAGGATGCTGTGGGAGACATGGACTAATCACTTGGAATCATCCAATCTTTTGCCTGAAACTACTCCACATTAAATTGTGTAAGAGCAACCAGCCTGTCCAATTTTGCTGTAGGACACACAATTTATTTCAACAGATTTTCCTTCTCATAAAATGGTTGGAGAAAAATATTTTGACATACAGTAGTATATGAAAGGAATATTAAAATGTAGACATATAAAATTAATAACGATACATTTTTCAAGATCATGATTTGTAATTGTAAAAGATGCACATTAAAGCTGAATCATTAGAAAGGCTGAATGAATAAAAATCGATCCTTTTGAATTGTGGTGCTCAGAATTTTTTTCAGAATATCTTGTACTCTGTTTTTTTTTTAAAGCTAGAATATAGATTTATTTCCCTTCACACTGCATAGAAAATGGACACAAAGAAAGAAAATACTGAAATGGTGCCACAGAAATGTGTGGTTTGTATCTTATTCATCTTCTTTTAATGACCCCATTATCCCTTGAGGGTGGAGTCGGGGCACCTGAATGGAATTAGCATAGTGTTTTTAATGGCCGTATCTCCTTCCTGTTGCCAATGTGGAGTTTTGTTCAGGAGATATATTCTCAGTTTGCCCAGAGAGAGAAAATTGCTTCTATCTATGATCAAACTCACAGCCTCCTGATTGTGAGGCAAAAGCTCCACCTCCAGGCCACCGCACCACTCCTATGGTTTTATCCTATTAAGATGTATAAAAATAACTGGGGAAATGATTGAGTAAAAAATATGGATGAGTTAAAAATGCATACAAGATAATATTTTTTGCAAAGTAAAAAAGAGGATAAGTATATAATCATATATTGTAAATAGGACTGCATCATAAAATGTGTGAAACTATTATATTGGAATTTACTGATAGATATTCCATAGCATAGAACTAAAAATATAATGTTTATGGAGTCTTTACAGGTATTTTCATAGGAATGTACATTTTTTTATGCAGACACTGCTGTACTTTTGCCTAAAAACAACATCATTTGCAGCAGTTGTTAGGCAGTTTGTATGATTCAAGAAGAGGAAGAAATTTGAAAAATGGCATATGTAAACCAAATGATTATGTCTGACGGGAAGAAAATAAGTCACTTATTTCAAGTCATACACAAATGTTGAAATCATTTATAGTGTCAAGATCAGAGGAAGTAATAGCATTGCTCTTTGTTGCACTGGTCAAACCACAATTGAAATACTGCAATCAGGTCTGGTTGTCATAACAAAAAGAAAAAGTATAAGGAGCTACAAAGAATACAGAGAAAACCACCAAAGTTGGTAATGGGCTTGGAGCCTGAATCCCATTAAAGGATTATGACATCATCCAGAGCATAGAACAACTGAAAGAAGTAATTCAAGATCAGAATATGTGGAAAGACCTGGGCCTATAGAATTGACAAGAATCAAAGGTAACTCAATAAATGACATCATTATCATCATATTTGGCTTAAAGAACAGAATGCCAAGGGAAGCCATGTCTTCCAATACATAAAGAGAGTATCCATAGCACTAGAGAGTAAGGCAAGATGCATTGCATGGAAACTTTATAATAAGAGTTGAATTAAGGAATGTCTCAAATCAAATAAGTAAACAGACAAATAAAATGAACAGCCATTTGCTTTAGATTGTTTTATGAAGATTCCTGCATTAGGCAAGGAATTAAACTAAATGACTTTTACATGTTCAACCCTGTGATTTTATGAATAGTGAATAAAGGTACTGAAAAAGAAATTTTCTAAAAAATAGGAAAATGGCAGACAATTTTATACATACATATATATATATTGTTTGATCATTACAATTATGTGGGCTATTATGGATAAGAATAAACCTCCAAGCCTCCAAACCTCCAAGATTTCGGTGCTTTTCTTTGAATTCTTTCTAGTTTCTTATAACCTTTCTTTTTATTGAGGCAACCAGAATTGATTACAGTTTTGCAAATATGATTTGGCTGGTACATAAAATCATGCTTTCTCTTGTGGAAGTGAGAGTTATGTCAGAAGTACTCCAAAAGAAAAGCAGCCTTGCTTTATCTCAGTGATCTTCAACCTTTCTGGCTCTGTGGACTAGCAATGTTGGTGGCAGCAGATGGCGACTGGTAGTGAGAAGGGGATCAGAGGTGGTATTCAGCAAGCTCTGACCAGTTTTGGAGAACTGGTAGCAGAAATTTTGAGTAGTTCAGAGAACCGGAAAATACCACCTCTGATTGGAGATTTTACAGTATCCTTCCCCTGCCACACCCACAGAACTGGTAGTAAAAAAAATTGAATCCCACCACTGGAGGGGATGGTTTCAAACAATGCATCTAATCCCTTGCATATACAAATGGAGCTTTGTTTTGTACAGCCCAGTTTCCAATGTGCCACAGATTGGTATTGGTCTGAGGACCAGGGTTTGAAGACCCCTCCTTTATCTAATGTTACTTATCTCAGAAGGAAGTAATGTGATTAATATGTATGCATGTCTAGTTATGAATTATTACTTTAATAACTTGGCATTTTTATCAGTCAAATCATTAAAGAAATCACTTTAATACTTAAAAATTTAATGGATTAAGTTATCATGTTCTATAAAAAGAAAATGTTCCAACATGGATCTGGTCCAGTAGGTATCAAGCAATCAGAAAAATGCCTTTGAGATCAGTCTGCTCACCTGAGACCCAGGGGCCATAAGCCAAATAGCACTTCCAACCATAAAAGAAAAGTGCACTAATTTCTAATTCAGTCTTCCTGCTGTATTTTAATGGAATACAGTAGAACAAAGCGAATTCTTCCCCTTTCCCATTTTTGTACTCTTCCATGCCCTGTGAATGGTAACCTTGAAAAGACATTTGGCATTGCTACTTTGCTATCTTGATTATTTCACTTACATATCCTGACACATTTCATTTATACTTGTGATTTCCTTTGCTGGTAAGTGAACTTTTATACATGAGTATAGCCAGAGATAAGAGGAACATCAGCTGAGTTCTACTGTAATTCCCTCATCATTAGAAGTTAAAGTTGAACTTTATCTAAAATGTCAGCTAAAATGTACCACATTTCATCTTCTGGATATTTTGCTTATATTTTTTAAGGAAAGTTTTAAAAAATCATATTGTTCCATATAAGAAGTAAGCCACTTTGTTTAAAAACATAAATTAATAATTTTGAATGAAACTGTTTGAATATAAAATTAAAGCATCGGGTAATATCAAAAATGCAATAATGATGATAATAAAATTTGATATCCACTATAAAAATATTAATTCCTTAAATGTATCTGGATTTCTATCATAAATAAAATGATACTATATATAAAAACTTGATTCTAAAGTGTTTTTGAAATATAAACATGGATGTATATTTTTGAACGCTCACTAACAGGACCATCTGTGCTTTCTTTGATATAAGAGCAATTAATATTATCAAGATTGAGCCTTAGCTAGTATTCAAATAGCTATTTAATAAAAGTATCATATTAGCCTGAAAAACATAGGGAGATGCTAAACAGATTCTCTGTAGATACCTCTTAAATATTAATTCATAATTCAATGAAGTTGATGACTGAAATACCATATATAGTATATACATGTAAGACATATTGCTATTTGATAAAGGAATTAATAGAATTGATAGAAATTGATCACACCAGCACAAGAACAGGCACTAAGCACCTAATTCGCATAAGTAGCAATCTACCACACAAGGTGCAAACTGTGCAGAGGGGCCAATGCATGATTCAGGAAGGAATGCATATATTGAATGACATTGAATTGAATGGACTAGGCTCTCCCAAATCCAGGTGGAAGATTCCACAGAAGATCATGGAAAGTAACAGGGTTAAGACCCTGTGGGCCTTCCAGATTCAGACACCCAGGCAGGTAATGGCTAATCAACTAGACATTGTAGTAGTTGACAAGCTAGAAGTAAGTGATGGTAATAGATGTAGCTGTGCCAAGTGAAAGCAACATCAGGAAGAAGTATGAGAAGCTGGAGAATTACTAGAAATTGAAGAAGAAACTAAAGAGAATGTAAACTAAAGAGAAAGGTCAAAGTGGTTCCAGTGATGGTAACAGTTCTCAGAACTGTGACTCCTAAACTGGAAGAGTGACTCTATCAGATCCTAGAAATATATCTATGTGTGCACACATGTGATGTGAAGTGATATGGTGTGTGTGTATGTGTGTGTGTGTGTGTCTTTTGTATATTAGTGTAGCAAAAATCCCATTGACCTACACATTGGGAGAACTACCATTATAAAAGAAAAACTATTGAATCAGTTATCAAGATTATGCAGTTATAGCTATACAATTTCATTTTAGGTCACTGTGATCAGAATTACCTCTAAAGAATCAAAGGTGGTGCATTCAGCTTTGATTTCTCAAATTGCCATGCCTGATGTCGAAAAATGTGTATTTTTTCCTTGTGACTCTTAATCTAAAAGGCACCGTTCAGGGGAAAAAAAAATGAAAATTGAATATGGGATTTTTGAAATTTGGTTCATACAAATCATTTATTTTCTGGGAAAGTTTTTATAAAACTGTTTGAAGTATTCCTTCCCTCCACTTTAAAGGCATTAAAGGCATCTTAAATCATCACACTTTAATCTGTAAAAGAAAAGCAAACCAGATATTTACGAATCAGTAGCAGTTTGTTAAGCAATTTATACCAATCCAAAGAGTAACTAGATTCCTCTTGGTTCTAATCTATAATTTTTATATGTTCAAGAATATTTTAGTAATATAATGCTTAATTTGTGCAATTGGTTAAATGGGACCTTTTTTTAATCTACAGTGTTCAACTGAACAGTTATAGAGATAGCATGAACTGAGCTTGTGGAGTGCAACTATGATGGACTCTTCTGAATTTCAAATGCTACAAATGTTTTCTATCACACATGTTTAAATTGACTTTCCGGACCAGTATGCATGTAATGTGAAATACAATGCAAGATAACCAGACTGTCATCACACATTTCATCCTTCTGGGGTTTGGGGAGCTTCATGGTATGCAGATGTTATTGTTCATGTTGTTTTTAATAATTTACATATTTACCATGATGGCCAATTTCCTTACTGTTCTTCTAATTCTGGTTGATCAGCATTTGCATATACCCATGTATTTCTTTTTAGGCAATTTGTCCTGTTTGGAAATGATGTACAGCTCTACAATCTTGCCTAAGATGTTGGACAGCTTTTTAACAGGGGAAAAATCTATCTCTTTCAATGGATGTATTACACAGTTTTATTTCTTTGCTTCCTTGGGTAGCACAGAATGCTATCTCCTTTCTGTGATGTCTTATGATCGATTTTTAGCCATATGTAAGCCTCTACATTATGCTACTGCAATGAAAATTACACGCTGCATCCAGCTGGCTATTGTGTCTTGGATCAATGGCACGGTGTTTACATCTGTATATTTGGTCTTAATGTTACAGCTTTGGTTCTGTGGCCCCAATGAAATTGACCATTTCTTTTGTGAATCCTTACCATTAATAAAGCTATCGTGCAGTAATACTACAGTTGCAAAATATACCATTGCAATCCTGGCTTATACATTTACATTTCCTCCTTTTATTTTGACTTTTATGTCTTACATATTTATATTAAGGACCATTTTGAGAATACCATCTAGAATTGGGAGACAAAAGGCCTTTTCTACCTGTTCCTCTCATTTGATTGTTGTGTCTTTTTTCTATGGGGCAATAACAATTGTATACCTGATGCCCGAAACTGAACAAATGAAAAATTATACCAAATTATTTTCTCTGTTATACACAGTGCTTCCCTCACTACTCAATCCCCTAATATACACATTGAGAAACAAGGCCATCAAAGAAGCCCTGAAGAAGCTATTTGGTAGATTTTGGAAAAATAGGTTTTTACCATGTGTTTGAAAGAGATGCAATAATGTACAGGTTTGCAGTTAATGGGGCAGCTCAATATACATTTTCAATGTGCAGTTGGATAGCTCCATATTTTGAACTAGCATTGTTATTTGAATTTCTCCTTCTTAGACACATTAAGAATAATCATATATTATAGCTTTATCAGTTAGATTTCATTAGAATCAAAATTTAAAAAAAACCCACTTTTGACTTTTCTTGATTTTTTTTACCTGCTTTTCTCATATCATGATTGTTCATATTATGGGAGTGATAAATTGATTTCTCTGCAAGCCAAGGTTTGACATATACTGCTATCACACCATGCTGAATACCTTTATCTACAGCTTAAGAAACAATGAAATCTATAAAGGAGTCAGAGGATTATGTGTGAAATAATTAAAGGAATATTGTTCCAAAAGAAACAATGTAGAGGCATTTTAGATAGTATGAATTATTATATGGGAATAATCTATAGAATTACTAATAAAAGCTCTTAACAATATGTATATATTGTTCAAATTCAAGCATTATTTGAATATATTAAATTTCCTGTAAGAAATCACAAACTTGCTGACATTTAATACAATCATCTAGTGCAGGGGTGTCAAACCCAAGGGTGCTTAAATCCAGCCCATGGGCTGGCCTGGAAATATCATTTTAGCCTCTGGTGGCTAAAATGAACTGTGTGTGCCCCCTCCTGGTGCCTCCATGGCTTTCTGCAGCACTCTACCAGCCAAAAATGTGCCCCAAAATGGACCAAAAATGACGTGAAAAATGAACTGAAAATGGCCAATAATGGGCAGTGCTGCCCAGCTTAGGCCAGCAGAGTGCTACAGGCCATGGAGGGCAAAAATGAGGTGCAGGGGGGATGCATGCAGACCCCCCCCTGCCCCATTTTGGCCAGCAGGGTGCTTCAGGAAGCATTTGTTCTGCCCTCACACCTCCCTCCCACCCTTCCCCCCCCTCCGCCAGCCTGCAGAGGAGAACTACAATACTGATCCGGCCCTTGATGAAATCTAGTTTGGCACTCCTAACCTTGTGGAATAAGGGGAAATGGTATATTTCTCCAATAGATTCAATTCATAGGATTTTTCTGGGACAATATTGGTTGCACTATGAAATTAGGATTGGAAGAATAACTTACACCATTAATAGCAGACATTCTTGGGGAAAAAACAGGCATGTTGTTTTCATTCATTCTCTCACTTCATGTGTGAGTTAAATGCAGAGGTGGGATTCAACTGGTTTGCACCAGTTCGAGTGAACTGGCTGTTAACTTTTTGCCCAGTTCAGATTACTGGCTAATCCCACCTCTGGCTGTCCCCGCCCCACCCTCCACCTCCCATCCCAGGAGTCCCCCAGCGCAACCTGTTTTGGCTTCCAGGGTGGTACAGGAGGACTTCCAGGCCCAAAATGGGGCATGGGGCTTCATGTGGGTCCCCCTGCACCACATTTTAGATGCCTGGGTGCTGCAGGAAAATAGTTGGGAAAGAAAATAGGGAAGACACTAGTTGGGAATACAGGCACAATCTGAAGAAAAAGAATTAATCAGGAAAGTATTTTTTCAAAAAAGTAGTTGGCCAAAGAAAGTGCAGGGAATTTTTATTTTCTTCAGCAAAGAAATAACTGCATTAATTTTCACCATTAGGTATTTTGTGATTTTAGCCAGGATTGCTACTATATTGACCTGCATACTTTTCATATTTAACTCTTAGCCCAAAAATGGAAATAGAAGAAAATTCTGCAAGAAGCTGGGTGATTTTAGTTTATAAATTAAACCTGACTTTGGCTTTAATTCCAACTAGCATATGAACAATGAAAAGTTGGTTTTTCAGAAGAGTTGGTTTTATTGGATGTTTTATGGGGTTGTACATTACGTGATATTGTTCTGAATAAGATACAAAACAGACCTGTTCATATTAATTAAAAAAAAATCTCATGAATTCCCAATGGTGCTTTCTTCCAGGAAACTGATACTTAAAGAGAAGGGCCTACAGGAGAAATATGTTTTGTTTATTTATTTATTTTCTTACTTAGTATCTTTGATAGAAACAGTATGCAATAATGAATATAAAGAAAAAAGACACTTTTTTCAAATATATTAAAATATATACATTTGAATCATAATTACATATTTATGGTTTACAGATTTCTGTCCTATAATTTGTTGTGAAGCATGGATTTTTAAGAATGCTACCAAAATTTATATCAGTATACTTTATTTGATTTACAATGGCTTTCTGGTTCTCCTCCATGTCATTCAGATCCTGCTTCCTTCTAGACCTTAGAACTGTATCAGTGAGAAGAAAGTCTCTTCCAAGCATTTGATAGCATTCTAGCTTTCTAAATATATATAACTGTCATATATTTGCCTTCATGTGTACCAGGAGGATGGAAATATACCATCAAAATATGCTAAATATGCTGAGAAAAATATATAACACTTCCACATAAGTTCCTAAGTGGTCTTTTCAGAGCAGAATGAAGCAATTTTAAAGTCTAAGACCAGGCTATTTTTGAAAGGTCTCTGAATAAGTGATATAACCTAGGATAAGCTTTTATGTCTTAGAATTCTCCTCAGTGCTCCTTTCATTTCATAGTTCCTCAGAGCATAGACAATGGGGTTTAGCATGGGAGTAAGTACTGCATAGAACAGAGATAGCGTTTTTTTAAAGTTCTGGTGAATAGGTGGAATTGGGCCTTAGATAAACAATGCTCTCACTTCCACAAAATAGTATCACCACAATTAGATGAGATGAACATGTAGAGAAGGCTTTTTTCCTGCCTACTGGTGAAGGAATTGTGATGATGGTGATGATGGTGCGGGTGTAGGAAATCAAAATCAGCACAAAAGGAAACATAAGGAATACAAGTGTACAGACTATGGCTTGAATTTCAAAAAAAGAAGTATCAGCACAGACTAACATCAATACAGGAGGGGCATCACAGAAGAAGTGATTAATCTTTTTCATGCTACAGAATGGAAGGCTGAAGATCCAGGCTGCCTGCTGCAATGACACAAGAATACCAATCAGCCAAACTCCACCAACCAACTTCAGACAGAAGTTCCTGCTCATGATATTGGTATAGTATAATAGGTTGCAGATGGCAACATAATGGTCATAAGACATGGCAGTTAAGAGGAAACGCTCAGCACACCCAAAATAGAAGAAGCAAAACATTTGAACTGCACAACCTGTATAGAATATACTTTTATTTCTCAACAGTAAGTTAACCAGCATTTTGGGGATTGTATCTAAAGGGAAGCATATCTCAATGAAGGATACGTTTCTTATAAAGAAGTACATAGTGACTGAAGAGCTAGGTCTTTTATAGATATAAATATGATTAGGATGTTTCCAGTCATTGTAACAAAGTACATCACCAGGACTATTGGAAATAGAAACAATTCAATATTTGGCATGTTGGAAAACCCAAAGAGGATGAATTCCATTTGAAATGTTTCATTTCTCCACTTCATTTCTTCCAGATGATTTTATAGGATTAGATACTAAGAGAAAAGATATAAGCATTCAACATAGATTTTAAAGAATACATATATAATGAATTTACAATATATTTTCACACTCTGGCCAAAAAACTTATTTTTCTAGAATATTTCAATCTTCACATCTCTTTTAAATTTCCTATCTCCCATTTGTTGTTATGTAACATTTTCACCATGCTTAATTATTTTAGGTCTCATGTTTGTAATATATTGCTATAGTCCCCAAATAACTTGAAGTCCAGCATTAATATGACATGTACAATGAATTAAGATATTTTAGAAATACTACAGACTATATAGTATTTCTAAATATTATAGTATTTAGAAATAATACTAAAATAATACTATATTATAAGATATAGTATTATTATAGTATTATTTCTAAATACTATAATAGACATTTCATCTGTAAAATCGTGAAAGAGAAAATTGTAAGGCATTAAAAGTCTATCAGGAAAATATTAGAGTGATGCAGCTCAGCTTTTACTCTATGAAGAATTATAAAATCGGGTACAAGTTTTGATTCAATATAAAAGGATTATGGAATATTGTGAATATTTAAATGCTATTTAAAAAGTAAAATGTCAATTTAGGTTATTCAGTAAAATTGTATTCTCCCCCCTTTTTTTCTTGTACCTCAAACTTAGCAGTGAGAAACAATTTTAGATAAAAAATAACTATCTATATCTATATCTATAAATATATATCTATATATATATCTATATATCTATCTATTTGTTTTCTGAGGTTCTCGTGGGTATTTGTATGTGGATCTTTGGTTGTTCGGGTTTTCTCCCGCATAAGATTCGAAGTATCTAGGCAACGTTTCGATGAAATCTCATTCATCATCTTCAGGCTTCTGTCTCCGGCTCTGTGCTTCTCTCAGATGATGAATGAGACTTCATCGAAACGTTGCCTAGATACTTTGAATCTTACGCGGGAGAAAACCCGAACCAAAGATCCATATCTATCTATATATCTATATCTATCTATCTATCTATCTATCTATCTATCTATCTATCTATCTATCTATCTATCTATCTATCTATCTATATTCTGTCCCACCTGTATCCACAGGTGAGAATCTCAAGTTACAGAGTTCAAATACTTTACGCAAACAAAAATCAGAGACAGAAGATTCAATTGCTCTGTTATCACAGTCCTTTGGCAATCCTCCTAGAATCTGTCTGGCAATTCTGTATAGTTCATAAATCAGACTCACTTCTTTCCAAGGCAAAATCCACTTTGTTTCCAGCAAAAATTACGAACTTGTACGCTCCCTTATATCCTCTGAGAGAGGGCGTGTCAGTCTCATTAATTAATCCTTTGTTGGATGTCTCTTTTCCAATTGAGATTGACGTCTCAATCTTCTCCTAGTTCTGGCATCCAGCCAGCATCCGGCAGTTTCATCACGGCTCGAAGCCTCTGACACACTTTCCTGATTAACAGTTAACACCTGAGGTGCAATCAGGGAGGGAGTTCCAGAAGAGGAAGACGTCTCTGAAACTTCTAATAAATTAGGCTCATCTCTCAGATTCAACTCCTTCTCTTCCCCAGACTCCTCTCAACGTCGCTCAGCAATGCAGGCTCGAATCTCACTGCCAGATCTTCCTCCTCACTCAAGCCTACATCTGCTGACTGACCTGGTTCAAAACTCGAGGCACAACATATATATATATATATATATATATATATATATATATATATATATATATATATATATGTATATGTATATGTATATGTATATGTATATGTATATGTATATGTATATGTATATGTATGTGTGTGAATATATATATATATATATATATATATATATATATATATATATATATATATATATGTATGTGTGTATATATATATATATATATATATATATATATATATATATATATATATATATATATATATGGATCTTTCTGAGAAGCACAGAGCCGGAGACAGAAGCCTGAAGATGATGAATGAGACTTCATCGAAACGCTGCCTAGATACTTGAATCTTATGCGGGAGAAAACCCGAACAACCAAAGATCCACATATAAACACCCGCGAGAACCTCAGAAAACATATATATATATGATCTTTGGTTGTTCGGGTTTTCTCCTGCGTAAGATTCGAAGTATCTAGGCAACGCTTTCGATGAAGTCTCATTCATCATCTTCAGGCTTCTGTCTCCGGCTCTGTGCTTCTCAGAGTGATGTGAGATTGCAGCTGCTTCTTCCTTTTAACTGCTAGTGGGGTGGGACTTGATTGGGTGGGGGTGTGTTCTCATTGGTAGGGGGTTTGGCTGTGTTCTGATTGGTTGGAGGCGTGTTCTGTTCAGGTGGGGGCTTGGTTGTGCTCAGGTTATGCTCAAGCCCCCACCTGAACATATATCTCCACTGCCATAGCCAAACCTCTAAGCATCATCTTTGAAAAATCTTTCAGGACCAGCTTCTTGCCAAAACTATGGTCACAAGCCATGGTCATCCCCATCTTCAAAAAGGGAGACCAATCTCTTTATGCTGTGTCACCTATAAAGTCATGGAATCAATTATTAACCAATCCATCATCCTCCACTTAGAAAAAAACAACTTACTTTCTAATAAACAATTTGGTTTCAGAAAAAAACTATCAAATATTCTGCAACTCTTACACTGCAACAACATATGGACTACCCAACTCGATCAGGGCAAAGCAATAGACGCAATCTACATTGACTTCTGTAAAGCCTTTGATTCAGTGGTACAGGACAAACTACTCCTAAAACTAAAATCTTATAGTATCTCTGGACACCTGCATAACTGGATAGAAGCATTTCTGTCAAACAGACAACAAATGGTCAACATTGGGAGCGTCCTATCAAATTCTGTACCTATCAACAGTGGTGTCTCCCAAAGCATTGTTCTAGGACCAGTTCTTTACATACTCTACATAAATGACCTCTGTGATCATATCAAAAAAAACTGTGTTCTCTTTGCTGATGACGTAAAGCTATTCACCATCACAGAAAATACTGCTACCCTTCAAAAAGACCTTGACTATGTATCAGAATGGTCAAACAAATGGCAACTTCAAATCTCAACAAATAAATGCTCTGTCCTACATATTGGCAAAAAAAAAATCAGAAAATAAAATACAGGCTGAATAGTCAAGATCTTGGCAAGGATCTTGGAGCACTCATCTCTAATGATCCAGATGCTAGAGCCCACTGTAACTACAGAGCCAAAAAGGCATTAAGAGTTGTTAACCTAATCTTACGCAGCTTTTTCTCTGGTAATATTACACTAATAACCAGAGCATACAAAACATTTGCTAGACCAATACTCGAATACAACTCATCAGTCTGGAACCCACATTACATATCTGATATTAACACAGCTGAGAAAGTCCAGAAATATTTCACAAGAAGAGTTCTCCACTCCTCTACTCATTGCAGAATACCTTATGCCACCAGACTTGAAATTCTAGACCTAGAAAAACCTAGAACTACACCACCTTCGGTCCGATCTAAGTATAGTATATAAAGTCATACATTGCAATGTCCTACCTTGTTTCTCAAACAATATGGCCTCCCCCATAGGAAGGTCCATTTTTTTATCAGAATAAAATCAAATTAAGCCCCTCCCCCAAATTGAGGCCTATATTAAACATGCAAAATAGGGGGGATGGCAGGGGGGGCTTGCCGTTAGGAAGTACTTTTGTTGCATACCTGGATATGGTGCTGCCTGCATTGACTTTGGCGTTGGTGGGGCACTTCATAGCAGGGGACCTTCCTCCCCTGTTGCTTGCTCTTCTCCTTTGCTACTGCAGCATTTAGAGCAATGCTGCAGTATTTGGCACAGCCATGCGCAGCCAGCCAGGGCTCCTTCCTGCAACCGGAGCCCGGCAGAGACACTCGGCTTCAGGCACTCCTGTCGCCGCCTTCCCTTTGCGTTCAAAGGCAAAGCCAATTCTTTTAAAAACGACACCCTACTACTGGTATGACAAAGCCTCCCCTGCCCGAGAGGGCAGCCCAACCCCACGTGGGGAGGTGAATCTCCCAAGGGCACAGTGCAGGATCGGTCCACCCCGGGAGAAGTACCCAGCCTCTATCCCTGCCTGGTGCCGGGCAGAGTGCGAAGAGCTTCACCTGGGGCACCCAGCGCAGCTGACAGGTGGGCCCTCCTGCCTGGCGGCACGGCTCTCACCAAAGTGAGGGCCTCCTCTCTGGACCCTCTGCTCATCCCATCAGGGCCGTGCCAGAGCCGTGTGGTGCACGCCCGCCTGCCAAATAAAAAGAGCCAGGCCGACCCAAGCTTGGCTTCCTTCCCAAGTCCCTCCAGCCTGAACCCGAAGGGGCCACTGGGAGAGGCCACCCTCTTGGAGAGTGATAGTGCCCACCCATCTGTGGACAGGGAGGCTATTTATGGCCTGCACTGCTTCCTCCTACGAGCTGAGCCCCGCCGAGTCAGCACCTCTGCCTGATGCCCATTCTGCTGCAGCGTTTGGAGCTGCAGATGCATTTGGAGATGTATGGGGATGGGGACAGACTGGGCGAGGGGTGGAAAGGACAGGCAGGTTCAGGATCTCTCTGCCAGCCAGGGAAGCAGCGCTGCATCACCTCGCCTCCCTGTCCACGGATGGGTGGGTGCTATCACTGCCTCCCGGTGGCCCCTTCAGGTTCACACTGGAGGGACTTGGGAAGGAAGCCAAGCTCAGGTTGGCCCCACTCTTTTGCTTGGCAGGTGGGTGCGTACCCATAGCTCGCTTTCCTGGATCTGCCCAGCCTGCACAGCTCTGGCGCGGCCCTGGCGGGATGAGCGGAGGGTCCGGCGGGGAGGCACTCGCTACCTTGGTGAGAGTTCTGCTGCCAGGAAGGAGGGCCCACCTGTCAGCTGTGCAGGGCACCCCAGGCAGGGATGGCAGCTGGACGCTTCTCCCGAGGTGAGCCGATCCTGTGCTGTGGAGAGTTAACATCTTGACATCATAATTCCATAAATCAGGGATTTATTTGTGTTTGATTATTAGATAAATAAATATTTATAATTTATAGATATTTAGTGCTTGCTTATTGACTGTACAAATGGGATATGTATACGGATTCCAAGCTGGAAAGTTAACTTATTTCTATGCATTATATATAAAGGCATCTGTATAGGGTAGAAAATATTAAGAATGCTAAACAAAGCTAGCCACATACTCTTACAGATTGTATATACACTAAACATTCAATATGAACAGGAAAACATACTTTACTTCCTAGATACATATACACTAATATATATCCTACGAGTTCATCCTATTTACTCTGAAAAGAAGACTTAAGTCTTACAACCTCACTTCTCAAAGTAAGAACATAGTGTTCTGTATTAACATTCTTGAAGACTCGCATTCCGATTGGTCCACCCGGACTGCAACGTGATTGGCTGACTGAACTCATGTGATTGGAGTGCTAAGAATCTACCGCAATTGGCCGAGCCGATCACGGGAGATTCAAAGCGCTGCCATTGGCCGCCAAGCCGCCGGCCGGCTGTATAAAGCCAAGCGGCTCGCAAGCCTATTCTGTTCCATTCTTAAACTCACAATAAAGAGCTGAATGTTCACTTCTGAGTCTCACCTCTCAATGCGAACCGATCTACCCGACAAAACACTGGCGATGAAGGTGGGATTGTGAGGCGAGGAACCAACCAGCACGTGGCAAACGGTGTGCAACGACCCACAAGATGGCCAGCAGCACCCCGCCACCCGCTCCATTCAACCCAGCCACCGAGGACTGGGAATCGTACACCGATCGCTTCCAGATGTTCCTGGAATGCAGCAATCTCAAGGATGCCAACGGGCAGAGGAAACGGGCCATGTTCCTGACGCACTGTGGCCCCGCGGTATTCAAGATGGCCAAGGCGCTGGCAAAGCCCACGGACATAAAAGAAATGGACTGGGCTGACCTCGAGCCCATCTTGCGCCGCCATTATGCCCCTGCCGTGCCCATACTCATCCGTAGGCATGACTTCTACCGTCGAGATCAGCGCGAGAGCGAAACCATAGGCAATTTTGTGGCCCAGCTAAGGAACCTAGGGGGTCTATGCGGGTTTGCCGACCTGGACGAGGCGTTATGTGACCGAGTCGTCCTCGGACTCAGAGACCCCATACTGCAGAGCTGGCTGATGTCCAAGAGTGACATCTCCCTCGCCAACACCCTCGCTGAGGCAACTGCAGCTGAGGCCACCCACCAATCGGCAGCCCGGATGTGGCAGGCGAACACAACTGAACGACCGCCAAGCAACGAAGCAACCCCGGCACCAGCGAGGCCTGGAGAAGTCAGCCACCGAGAAACAACCACACATCACGGCAACATTGACCCCCAATCCGACACCGATGACGAGGAAGAGGAGATCCACTGGCTACAGGCTGAGCACGACCGGCGGGACCGGAGGGGATTTAAGTCGGGATTCCATTGCGCCAGCTGCAGCAGCGACCACCCCCACTCCAAATGCCGTTTCCTCGACGCCATCTGCCAGCATTGCGAGAAGTGGGGGCACATCGCCAAGGTGTGCCGGAACAAGAAAAACTACAGCCCACAACGACGAGGCAGCAGCCCCTGACGTCGAGACGGCACCCCCCCAGAAACTGAGACCGCCAAACCGAGAGCCAATGGAGCCGCGACGGCCACAGCCGATGACTCAGCAAAGCACAGCGGCATGAAGAAATCCACCAGACATCGGCCACTCATCGACCATGGATGCCCGAAAGGTACACGTGGAGGTAAGCATCGAAGACCAGCCCTGCGAGATGGAAGTGGACTCCGGGTCCTACCTCTCCATGGTCTCTTGGTGCACAATCAAGCACCTAGTGCCAACCATCCGCCGCCACGAGCTAGACAACCAAAAACTAATCCTGAAGGACTACCAGGGAAACCGCATCCCTGTGGCCGGCATCGGACATTTTAGAGTCACCTTCAAAAACCACACTGAGGTATTGCCACTCACAGTCATAGACAAAGACCGCCCCAGCTTGCTTGGCCTGCAATGGTTCTCCCCGCTGGGAATAGAAGTGACGGGCATCCACCAAACAGACGAGGCTGACTGGAAAGTGATGCTCATGAGGGATTTCCAGGAGGTCTTCGACGACTCTCTAGGCAAGTACCGAGGGGCCCCTATCTCCTTCAACCTTAACCCTAACGTCACCCTGATCCGCCTCAAACTGCGGCAAGTGCCATTCGCGCTCAAACCGAAAATCGATGAGCAACTAATCAAGCTCGTCGTGCAAGGGGTTTTAGAGCCAATTGACCATGCCCACTGGGAAACGCCCATAGTCACCCCTATCAAACCCGATGGCTCCATAAGAATCTGTGGTGACTATAAGGCCATCCTCAACCACGCGCTACAGCAAAGCGCCTACTCCGTCCCAGTAGTACAGCACCTTCTACACTCGCTGGGGGGAGGCCGGGTCTTCGCAAAACTCGACCTGGCACAAGCCTACCAGCAACTGCCGGTCGATGCTGAGACAGCCAAAGCACAAACGATTGTCACACACTGGGGGGCTTTCCGATGCAACTGACTCCAATTCGGAGTCAGCGTCGCCCCAGGAGTCTTCCAAAGCTTCATGGAAAGACTCCTCCAAGGAATAAAAGGAGCGGTCCCCTACTTTGATGACGTGCTGGTCTCAGCCGCCAACAAGGAACAATTGGAAACCCGTTTAAGGGCGGTGCTGAAAAAATTCAAAGACACCGGCCTTAAAGTAAAAAAAAACAAATGCCAACTCTACACCGAGAGGGTTGAATTCCTGGGGTACCTCCTAGACCGGCATGGAATCCACCCAACCAGAAAGAAACTCAGAGCCATCAAGGAAGCCCCCACACCAACAAACAAGGCGGAACTACAGGCGTTCTTGGGACTGCTTAACTTTTATAATGTTTTCCTACCCCAGAAGGTGACTGTGGCGGAACCCCTGCACCGGCTACTTGATAAAGCAGCCACCTGGACCTGGGGGAAGCGGGAGGAGACTGCATTTCAACAGACAAAAAACCTGCTAACATCAGACGCAGTCCTGATCCAGTATAGCGAGACCCTGCCGCTAACGGTGACATGCGACATGTCGCCCTTCGGCATCGGAGCAGTCCTTAGCCAAACCCTACCCAATGGGAAGGAAGCACCCATCGCCTTCTTCTCAAGAACGCTGGCCAGACCGGAGAGAAATTACAGCCAGATGGACAAAGAAGCCCTCGCCATCGTCTCTGGAGTGAAAAGGTTCCACGAGTACCTTTACGGTAGTACCTTTTCAATCATTATGGACCACAAACCCTTACTCGGAATACTGGCAGGGAACAAGGCCACCCCAAACATCCTGTCACCCCGGATGACAAGGTGGTCCAAATTCCTTGCCACTTACTTGTATGAACTGTCACACCGGCCCGGCAAGAATATCCCGCACGTAGACGCACTAAGCCGGTCACCCCTACCAGACTTAGATGACGACCCAGCACCCACAACAATGACCCTGCAAATAGAGACTCTACCCAGCCCGCTCTTAACCGCACCAGACATTGCCCGAGAAACAAATAAAGACAAACGGCTGGCGCGGGTATTGAGCTGGGTAGAGCGGGGG
The DNA here is from genome assembly GCF_049901715.1 of Pseudonaja textilis. Taxonomy (NCBI): domain Eukaryota; kingdom Metazoa; phylum Chordata; class Lepidosauria; order Squamata; family Elapidae; genus Pseudonaja; species Pseudonaja textilis. Next base: position 104,773,336 of record NC_142008.1, on the reverse strand, counting down.
TGGCCGGAAAATGGGGGCAGCGAACAGTTCAAAACCTTCAGGAACTGGCAAACCAAGCTGTTCACACAAAAAGGGTGCATACTCTGGGGAGACCGGGTAGTTATACCAGAGACACTACAGAAAAGAGTACTGGCAATGCTACACGAGGGGCACCCGGGTGTTGTCAAGATGAAAGCCCTGGCCAGAAGTTACGATTGGTGGCCAGGGATGGACAAGCAAATCGAGACATGGGTCGCCGGGTGCAACAGGTGCCAAGAGACGAGATCCACCACCCCTGCCGCTCCAGTCCTGGAATGGGAAATCCCCAGAGGACCGTGGTCGCGAATACACATAGACTTCACCGGGCCGACCAAGGGGCATACATTCCTCATCACCATGGATGCCTATTCCAACTGGCTGGAGGTAAGCACCATGAGGACAACAACAACAGAAGCGGTCATTGATAAGCTTAACAGACTCTTTGCGACACATGGGTTGCCAGATGTCTTAGTGTCGGATAACAGCCCAAAGTTCACGGCACTGGCATTTGAAAGATACCTGGCCGAATGGGGCATCAGACACGCCCTAACCTCGACAGCTCACCCGGCGGCGAATGGACGGGCAGAACGGATGGTCCAATACACAAAGAAAACCATCCAGAAAATTGAAACCGGCGACATTCACGAAAAGATAAACAGAATGCTATTCATACAGCATATTACGCCCAGCACGACCACAAACAAAAGCCCAGCAGAACTACTGACGGGCAGGAAATTGAGGTCCCCGCTGGACCGGCTACACCCAACCTACAACCCGGAGAAACCCCCAGATTCCTCCAGCCAGCACCGGGCATTCAACATCGGGGACACAGTCTACGCAAAGAACTTCACGGGAGACCCACTCTGGGTACCTGTGCAAATAACACAGGTAACCGGCCCCCGGTCATACAGACTCCAAATCACAGATGGAAGAAGCTGGAGGCGGCACATCGACCAGCTACAGTCCAGGCTAGCCGCCAACACCCCCAACGCCTCGACAACAACAACCACAGAAAGCAGAGAGGGAGGGGGAACCACAACAACCAAGCAGGGGAACGACAAAAGGCTGGAAACGCTAGCGGTACACCCCCAAACGTAAGCCGAACACCCCCCACCAAAAGATAGCAACATCCAAATAAACCAACCATACTCACCAGCAGATCTCGAGCTGTCGCAGACGGGAGCTTCACCTGGAAGGTACAGCCAAGCCAGCTCAACCAGCCCAGAAAGACCAGGTGGGAGCAGCAGGGACTGCAGCTCGACTGACCCAGGTAGTCCGGGCGGGAGCTGCAGCAACAGGCCCGGCTCACCCTTCCAGGCGGTTCCCTCAAAAGGGTTGAGAGCGACGCGGAGCCCGGCCGAACCGGCCGACGATCACACACAGACTGAGCCGCACAGGTCAACCAGGAAGGTACGGAGCCCCACCTATCTGTGCGACTACGTCACCACGCTGCGTCGGATGAAACCATGAGGGGAGGGGTGTTCTGTATTAACATTCTTGAAGACTCGCATTCCAATTGGTCCACCCGGACCGCAACGTGATTGGCTGACTGAACTCCTGTGATTGGAGTGCTAAGAATCTACCGCGATTGGCCGAGCTGATCACGCTGCCATTGGCTGCCGAGCCGCTGACCGGCTGTATAAAGCCAAGTGGCTCGCAAGCCTATTCTGTTCCATTCTTAAACTCACAATAAAGAGCTGAATGTTCACTTCCAAGTCTCGCCTCTCAATGCGAACCGATCTACCTGACAAAACACATAGCACACATGAATTTTCTCCAAAAAGAGAATGCTTCCAAAATAATGAGGAAGTTACCAAAATACATTTAATTCCATTTTTCTTTTCTTTTTCCTATTTATTCAAAATTAAATATTTTGAATAAATTTTTATTTCTCTACCACAGTAAAATGAATCATGCATACTTACAAAATAAACTTGAATTATGGATCAGGTTAACCACTTCCAGCAAAATTTGTTGATTACATTTAGTATTATTTTTTTATAGAATTGTGCAAAATATTTGAAAATGATGCCTTGCAAACTGTAAGTAACATTTCACAAAATATTAAAGGAGAGTTATCTTTTAGAAAGATTTCCCCAGAAATTTGCAAATGCACGTACACTTGACTTCTGCTTCAAGTGATAAGTTTGATAGCTATATCTATGTCTATATACTGTATATATAAATATGAAGGTAACTCAGAAAAGCTCCTGAAATCACATGAGCTTTCTAAAGAAAACATTTCAAGGGAAAGGACTTTAAACATGATTACATGCTTTGCAAAACAGTATCTTTTAAGATACTTTTTATTCTAATGCACTAGTTCCAGAGATGGTATTCAGCAGGTTCCAACCAGTTCTGGAGAACCAGTAGCGGAAATTTTGAGTAGTTCGGAGAACCGGCAAATACCACCTCTGACTGGCGATTCTACAGTATCCTTCCCCTGCCACGCCCACCAAGCCATGCCCACAGAACCAATAATAAAAAAAGTTGAATCCCATCACTGATTAGTTCAATATCTGTTTCTGGTTGCAATTGAAAGTAATAGAGAACAATCACCCACTGAAATTTATGCACATATCAAATATAGGAATAACTTGATGTAATATCAGGTTTAAACAAAGCCATAGTCTTAAGCATGTCTATAGAACAAAGATCTTCCTTGTTTCTTGGCAATATTTTTATGAAATGATGCTACTTAGGAATAGCATATGTAGGTGAATATATGTCTCTATACAATTGTAAAATACTGTGTGCACATCATGCCTATTTGGCATATGTTAGGAAAGTATCTTTGATAAGGTTTTTCTTTGGATCCTGTTTACACATAAGAAAAAAAACAGCAACTATGCTAAAATCCTTGCACCATCTAGGGAAAAAAAAGATAAAACAATAATAATAGTAGGTCTTTGGAAGGACTCAGTAAGTGAATAAAAATGTCAAATCCAGAATCTAACCAACCAATCATCATTAAAAAAAAAGAGTTGGAAAGCAAGATATGCTATAATTTATAAAAGATATGTCTTTAACATTTAAGTTTTTCCAAAATTTCAATTTTAAAAAATTGAATTTATATAAATTCAATGTCCTGATGAAACCTAGTTCTTTTGTGATTAAGGCAAACATAAGCTCACTGCAACAGAAAGGACCATATTTGTCAGAACTGGGAAATAGCAAATTAGAAAGCAAGATAAATGTTTGTGAGATTAGAAGCAATGACTTTTTGTTTGGGAAGATGAAGTCATGGCAGTGTGGGAAAGGAAAGGTTAGAATAGCAAACTGGACCCAATACCTTCTTAACCTGTAGGATATAGCATCAACTTCATGAACAGTTGGCTGTCTGAAAGAAGAGTTTCCTGTTGATTTTTTTATTTTTATTTTTCCCAATGTCAAGTAAAGAAGATGTGGGGCTCAAATAGAACCATGATAAATGAGTTTATTCTTCTTGGCTTTACCAATCAGCCTACATTACAGTGTCTTTTTATTGTGGTGTGCCTTGTCATGAGTCTGACCACGGTAATTGGAAATAGCCTCATTATCTTCCTGATTTGGAGTCATCCCCACCTCCACACAGCTATGTATTTTTTCATTGGTAATCTCTCTTTGCTGGACATACTTTTCACAATAATCACTGTCCCTCAGATGCTTGTACACCTAAATACTGGAATAAATATAATTTCATTCAATAGATGCATTGCCCAACTTAACCTGAGCCTCTCTTGTGGAATGACTGAGTGCTTCATTTTGGCTTTCATGGCCTATGACCGCTATGTGGCAATAGGTCAGCCTCTAAGATACCCTACTATCATGGGAATGCGTGTATGCACGAAGATGGCAGGGATGTGCTGTGTCACTGCATTTTTAATGGTTCTGTACTGACAGCCATCACTACCAGTTTTCCTTTCTGCGGACCAAATCAGATTAATCATTTCTATTGCGAGTTACCTGCAATGCTTCAACTGGCATGTATAGATACATATATGGTAGAAGCCCTTATCCTTGCCCTGAGTGTGATTGTACTCATGTTACCTTTTACCTTCATAGTGATTTCTTATGTTCAGATTACCATAGTAGTGCTCAGCATGCACTCAACCAAAGGTGATCAAAGAGCCTTCTCTACTTGCGCTACCCACCTCACTGTTCTTACATTATTTTACAGCACCATTGGCTTCACTTACTTAAAACCCAGATCTCATCATGTAGCAGACCAGGAGAAAAGGGCCTCAGTCTTCTATGCTTTGGTCTCTCCCATGCTGAATCCCATCATCTATAGCCTGAGAAACAAGAGGCTTTTCCAAAGCAATGGGTAAAGTCTGCTGAGTTACACATGCTTTTTTATTTAAACTGGAGACATTTAAGAATGGAAGCTTTCTTCATCGATCCAAGGAATGTTTACATTGTATTTTCCTATAAGTGCCACAGGTGATGAATTATGTGACCATTTGGATTAAGCATAAGGACTTGGAAATATATAATATGTTTAAAAACATTTAAAATGTTGCTCTTGTGTTCATTTCCTAAATTCTGCTTTAATACAAAAGTATCATATTAGGAGCATACTTTATTATGGATACAAGACACAATGAATGTATTAGGAGTACAACAAAAATATAGAACTATCTTGTTACATTCTTGATTACTATAAAATTGCTATCTATCTTAATGATATACAGAAGTTAAATTATATTTTTATATTTATTCTACATCTATTAAGTTTAAATATTTCTATAAAATGTTTTAATCACATCTTTAATGCAACAATGGAGTTTGCCAAAGCTAAAATTCTGCAATCTGTGCTAATAAAATGATACATGTGGTATAGCTGAATGCCATAGTGAAACTAATACATAGAAACAATATACCTGCAATAATATTTATTGTTTAATATATGCAATATTATAATCACCCTGCAGTTATAAATTTAAATCTGCAGCCATAGCATTAATTCATATTGCTTGTTTTTAGTGTTTCATTTTGAACTGATAGCAACTTTGAATGCAGTGTGTTATAGATCGGAAAAAGGGGAGGCCACACCAGAGCATTCCAATAACACACTTTATTCAGGGGAATAAAGGGGGCTGTCGTGTCTGCGTCTAACCAGGCAGACTACCAGCGAACAGCGGCTGGCTCGACCTCGCAGCCGGCTTTTATAACCGACTGTCGAAGGGAGCCAGCCAATGGGGGCTGCTAACGCCCGCTGAAGTAACGGACCTGATGGGGAACTTGTGTCAGTCCCGGGACATAACACCCTTCCCCCAGATACGAACACGAATAGTCTTTTAAGTAAACGGGTGGCCTGTGTGAGCGCCCTGACCGGTGCAGTTCTGGTGAGTCACACACTGGCACAGAGTTCGATGAGCCGGAACAGGGCTTGCTGGAGCACAGGATCGATCCGGAACTCGGCCTGGAGTCTGGGAATGACCACAGTCTTCGGGTTGGATTGTTGAACTGTCATTGTCACAACCCGGTAGAGTCATTGGACGGTAAGGCTGGCGACTCTGGCGGATTTGCCGGTCCACCGTCCGTTCCTCGGTTCGGCCGGTGGGGGCTGGTCACTCTGGTGGTCCCAACTCGGATTCGGATGGGCGACTGGAGTGTCCCTGGAGACCCAGGGTCGGAGTTGGCAAATTCGCTCTGGCGACTTCTTATCTGGTCCAGATGTCTCCGCCAGATGCGCCCGTCCTCCAGCTGGATGCGGTATGATCTCGGACCGGTGATGGCCATGATCCTTCCGGGTACCCACAATGGATCGCCCGCGTAGTTCCGGACAAACACTCGGTCCTGTAATACAAAACTCCTGACCCTACTGTTAGACCCAATCGGTGTGTCAGGGCAATAGTGGGGATGCAGTCTATCTAACACCGTCCTTAGACATCTGCCCATCAGTAGTTCGGCTAGAGACTTATTTGTGACAGTGCATGGGGTCAGTGTTGGCTTAAAAGAAAACGAGAGTCTGGAGTGCCAGTCGTCTTGAGTGAATCTTGCCAATGCTTCTTTTGCTGTCCTAACGGCTCTCTCCGCCAACCCATTGCTAGCGGGTGAAAGGGAGCTGTCAGGATATGTCGGATGCCCAGGTTGGTGACATACCGACTGAATTCTGTGGAGGTAAATTGGGGCCCATTGTCTGAGACTATGGTGTCAGGCAGACCGTGTGTAACAAATAGGCGGGTCAGAGCCTGGGCAATTGCTCGGGTGGTGGTTGCTAGCAGGAGGGCCACATCGATCCATTTTGAGAATGAATCAACGACCACCAGGAAAGTCTTGCCGTGGAATGGCCCGCCAAGTCAATGTGCAAACGTGACCACGGTGCGTTAGCACTTTCCCATTTGGTTGGGGTGGTGATTGGCGGTGCTGGCCTGGATTCCTGACATGGACGGCAGGAGCTTACCCATTTGGCGATCTCATCGTCCATGCCCGGCCACCAGACGTAACTCCGAGCCAACGCTTTCATCCGGACGATGCTGGGATGTCCCTCATGCAACGCCTTCAGGACGGGTGTGCGCAGTGGTTCTGGAATGACAACTCTGGTCCCCCATAATAGGCAGCCCTGCAAACTAGAAAGTTCTTGCTGGCGGGTTTTAAACGGTGAGAATTCAGTTGAGAGATCGTTGCCCGGCCACCCCCTCCGTACCCAGTCCAGAACCTGGGCGATGATTTTGTCTTTTTTGGAGTGGCGGGCGATGTCGCCAGCAGTGACTGGAATGTTGAACTCGCTGGCATCGAAAATGGCATGTACCGGGGCCGGGTCCTCCACAGGTGCTGGCAACGGGCAGCGGCTGAGAGCGTCGGCGTGGCTAAGGTGTTTTCCTGGACGATGAACTAGTTTGTATGAGTAAGCCGCCAGGAATAAGGTCCACCTAGTCATCCTAGGTGACAAGACTTGCGGTGTCTGCTTTTCACCTGAGAGAAGCCCCAACAGTGGTTTGTGGTCTGTGACAAGTTCGAAGTTGTGACCAAAAAGGAATTCATGGAATTTTTTGACCGCAGCTATGGCGGCTAGGGCCTCTTTGTCAATTTGGCTGTAGTTACGCTCAGTTGGTGAAAATGTTCTCGAAAAGAATGCGATTGGAGCTTCAGAGCCGTTGGGCAGTCTGTGACTCAAAACAGCCCCAATCCCGAAAGGTGAGGCGTCGGCTGCTAAGACTATAGGCAGGTGTTGGTCAAACTGTATTAGGACAGTGTCCGAGGTGAGCAGCGATTTAACTGCCTTAAAGGCGTAATCCTCTTTGGGTCCCTAATACCATGGAGTGTTTTTGTCTAGAAGTCTATGCAGTGGTTCTGCTACTGACGCTTTGTGGGGTAAGAACGATGCATAGAAGTTTAGCAAACCCAGGAAAGCCTGTAATTCTGACTTGGAAGAAGGAGTGGGTGCCTTGTGAATGGCTTTGACTTTAGATTCCACGGGGTGGATGCCTGAGGCGTCTATTTTATACCCAAGAAAGTCCACCTGCTTAGTGGCGATGGCACACTTCTCCCTTTTTAGTTTGAGGCCATGCTGCCTGAACCTATCCAATACCGCTCTGACTCTGAGGAGAAGTTGAGGTCTGTCCCTGGCTGACACCAATATGTCATCAAAATGCAGAACCACGCCAGGAGGCCTTGCAGTATCCGTTCCATTAATGACTGAAATATACCTGGGGCGACGCTAACGCCAAATTGGAGACGTTTGCATCGGAATGCCCCTCTGTGGGTGACAATTGTTTGTAATTCGCCGTTTGGTTGTCTACAGGAAACTGTTGATAAGCCTGTGACATATCCAATTTGGCGAATATGGTTCCTGGTTCAAATGTGTGTAGTAAGTGTTGGATTACCAGAACTGGATATGCGCTAGTCTGCAGATAGCGGTTAATTGTGGTCTTGTAGTCAGAACACATTCTTATACTGCCATCTTTTTTTAGGGTGTGACAATTGGGGTCTCCCACTTAGCAAAACCGTGGGGCTCGATCACCCCTTGTTTGAGCAATTTGTCCAGTTCACGTCCAGTTTAGGAGCGCAGAGCAAATGGTACTCTGCGTGGCTTTAAACGGACGGGAACTGCTTGGGGGTCCACTGAAAAGGAAATGGGCGTGCCCTTGTAACAACCCAATTCATCGCTGAACACATCAGCATAGTCTGAAAAGTGTGAGTCGATATCGGAAGGTGAGACAGCATGAACTCCCGTTAAGCTAAGGCCGAGATAGGGGAACCAATCCAACCCCTAAAGGCTAGGGAGGGCACCATCTACCACCACTAAAGGCAAATGGCCTTTAAAGGATTTGAATTTAACGAGGAACTTGCCTGTTCCGAGTACTGGGATGTTCTTCCCCTGGTAGTCCCTCAAGGTGAGACGACTCTTCTGGAGGCGGTTTCTGGACAGGTTGGGTCGTAGTTTCTTGAGCGTGCTCCAAGAGATGATCGAGAGTGCCGATCCGGTATCGACTTCCATAAGACAGGGTTTACCTTCTAAATGGATAGAAAGCGTGATTTTGTTAGGTGTTAGAAAAGTGTGGTTAGCTTGGTAGCACGTGTGACAATTTTCTACTTGCCTGGGTGGCCCTGGAGTGGGGTAAAAAGATGCTGCCTTTTGTGGAGCCACGTGTGTTGCCTGGCAGGCCCTGGCGATGTGGCCTTTCTTGCCGCAATTGTTGCAGGTGGCGTTCCTAAACCTGCAAGTCGTTCTGGCATGGGAACCCCCGCAGGCGAGGCACAACAGGATGTGTTTGGACGTGTTGCTGTTCCCAGGCCTAGTTCCTACCTGTGGCTGCTTGGATGGCTTGAGTCGATGAACTTCTAAGTGCTCGACGGGGTCCTCTTCACTCACCACCTCCTCTGAGTGGATGGTGACTGGACTGGATTTGGCCGTGCTCCCTTGTATTTCGGTGGCTGATTGGGTCGCTAGCTCTGCTGCCAAGGCTTCCTCGATCGCTTGAGTGAGGTTGAGGTCTTTTCTAGCCAGCAAACGCCTCTGCAATCTTAAGTCTTTGACTCCACAGACGAGTTGGTCAAGGAGCATGTCGTCTAGGTAATTTTTGAATTCGCAGTGGAGAGCTGCGGTTCTCAGGGCGGCCAAATACTGATTGATAGATTCCCCATCTGCTTGCTTCCACATGTGAAAGGTGAAACGTCTCGCGATCTGCGATGGTTTTGGGGAATAGTGGTTAGAGAGTGTCTCTAACAGCTCAGACCAGGGGACGCTCTTTAAATCTCTGGGTGCAAATAGCGCTGTGGCTGTATCGAACACTGCGGCCCCGCAGTAACTCAGGAAGTACGATTTCTTCCTGTTCTCTGTAGCATCGGCTAGACCAGTGATTGAAGCGGTTTCTGTAAGAGTCCCACTTGTCTTCATCTGGCTTAAATGGCGGGAATGCCGGATTTGAATTCATATTGGGTTTTCAGTCTGTGGGTAGACTGACCAATCTCACTGGGAATACAATGGCCCTGATAAGTGTGGCTTCAGTCTGTTGGTAGACTGGCCAATCTCACTGGGAATACAATGGCCCTGATAAGTGTGGCAGCAGTAGCTTGCAGCTCTGCCCCAGCTTAGTGTTTCAGCTCTTAGAGGTTCTCTCTGTGCTTCACGCTCTATGTGACTCTGTCGGCTATGGCTGTAGCCCGTAACTGACTTCCGTTTGAATTTCGCGCCTTCCCAAAGGCGTAGGCGGCTATAGCTGTAGCGTCTTGCTGACAGCTATTCAAATCGCGCGCCCAATGTGTTCCGGCGGCTGCGAGTACAGCGCCAAGCTTGCTAATAGCAGAATTCGAACACAGCGGTTGAATTCTGCGTTTCAGTATCGGCGGCTGAGGCTCTCAGCGCCCTGCTTCTCACGTAGCTTCTTTTTTTTTACACGGAGCGGCTACACGCTCCGCTTTCACTCTGCAATCCACAACTGACCGAGCTCTCACGGCGCGGCTACGGTTCAGCGTTTGGGGTGTGATTTTCAGCTCTTTGCTCTTGCTGCTGGTTGGCCAGATCCCATCCTCGTCGCCAATGTTATAGATCGGAAAAAGGGGAGGCCACACCAGAGCATTCCAATAACACACTTTATTCAGGGGAATAAAGGGGGCTGTCGCGTCTGCATCTAACCAGGCAGACTACCAGCGAACAGCGGCTGGCTCAACCTCGCAGCCGGCTTTTATAACTGGCTGTCGAAGGGAGCCAGCCAATGGGGGCTGCTAACGCCCCCGCGGAAGTAACGGACCTGATGGGGAACTTGTGTCAGTCCCGGGGACATAACACCGTGTAAGTTGTTCTTGGATCTATTACCCATGTGTGAAATCTATCGAGATAGCAAACATTGTTAATTTTTCACCTATGAAGATTGGCTAAAAGATTTATTATTATATAATAGTAAAGGGGACAAGCAGTTTAATATGGTGGTTAAAAAAGAGAGACCTAGAAACTGGATAACTGCAAATTTTAATCTACATCAGACACAAAGCCTCCAGGGAAACTTTGGGCCACCCTCTTTCAGTCCTTGGAAGAGAGCAATGACAAAATTCTTTTGAAAATGTTGCCAAGGTCTTGCAGGCAGTCATCAAGAGTCACAGTAGGGTACACACAAAGAGATAGATGGGAGGAAAAACATCTAGATAGAAAAATCTATACTTCCTCTATAACAATAAATTGTAGATATGTGCTGATTTGGGTGATTTTTTTTTAACAAACAGGCAAAGATGACAACTTTCAAACAACATGGTCAAAGTTTTAGAGATATTTTCTTTAGAACATTTCCTACTGCTCCACATCCTTTTGTTTTCATTGCATTGATCATTTAATGATATTAGATTAATCTGTAGAGGAACTCAGAAACAGACATTAGTTTCACTTTAAATCAGCAGGCAAGCAAGTTAATTTCTCTTTCACTTTAGAGCTGAGCACAGAACAGAGATAAACTACATTCAGATTCTCTCTTTAAGTTTCAGCCCTCAATTCAGCTCTCATTGGTTGACCCTGCCACCAAGTTCCACTCCAGTTCATGAACATACTCTAACCCTCCTCCCTTCATAACTGGAATAGACATAAATCCAATTATCTTTAATATTCTTCAGATACCTGTATTTTTAGATCCACATTCACAGTTACCTCCAAATACCTGAATATTTTTTTATACCTATCCAACGCAATTGTGTTGATCCCCATCTTTATCTTTCTATTTTACTTGTTCAATTTTAGGTAATGCCAATACTTCTTTGTAGTTCCTTGGCTCATACCCTATATTACACACTTTAACTTCACTAGCAGAATACCTGTCAGGTGGAATCCCCCTTGTTCCATCACTCTGACCTGCGTGGCACTGACCGCCCCTGTGTGTCAACCCTCTCTTGCTTCATAACTTGTTCAGCTGACACTATCACTAAGTGAGTGACCATCACTGTGAGTTACTGTCACTAAGTGAGTTATGTCACTAAGTGAATCATTCCACAAATTTGCATCAATTCTGTTCCAATTTTGCTCTGCAAAGCTTGCAGACCTTGAAAATACTATTCTTTGCTCCCATAGCTACATTGATAAATCTTTGAGCCTGGCTCATAGCCCACAAATCTGAGCTTTCTAGCCTTTGGTTGCCCCTTTCTTCTAATTGCTTTTGTAATATGCACCCATGCATTGCTTCCAAACATCCTTAAATGTGCTAGATATGGTTTTCTCCCATATAGCACTGCATGTGGAGTATAATTAATGGAGGAACTCCACAACCAATTAACTAAATAATTAGTAGTCAATATAGCTTCAGCCCAATATGACCTGCTTAGACCAGAATCCTCTAGGAGTGAGTCCTTCATGGTTTGCAAGGCTCCATTCCATCTCTCAGCAACACCATTCCCAGCTGCTATGTAAGGTTTTGTGCATCTGTGTTTTATTCCTAAATGTGCCAACCACTGTTGAAAACTTCTTGACATGAATTCTGAACCTCTGTCAGTTTGCAGTGACATAACTGTTGTTTATGCCTTCTGTCTACAAAGCTTACCCATTGCTTAAATTTCTGTAGCATCTCTGTTTTACTCTTTAGTAAATAGCAGTACCCAAACCTGCTATAGTCATCTACAATAACCAGCGCATACTTAGCTCCTCCCAAATTGGCTGGCATTGGGCCCATTAAATCTGCACATACCAGCTCTAGAGCTCTTGCTGTCTGCCTTCTTGCTTACTTGGACTTTGATATTTTGCATACTGCACAAAGCAAATATGCCTTACATCCCCTTAAATTTAAACTTTCTGCAAATTGGCCCAACTTGTGCAAATTGGCCCATCTTCTGCAAAACCTGGAAGCTGGCATGCCCAAGCTTTCTATGTAAAAGATGAATACATGAATCATGTTTTGCAACATTGATAAATGTTTGTACACATTGATTTTTTTTGTCCCTGTAATATATAAAGGTTATCATATTTTATGCCTTTTACACAGACAATCCCATTTTTCTTTATAAGACACTGCCCATTTACAAATGTGATCTCAAATCCTTGCTTGTCTATACTAGAGACACTCAGCAAATTAAGTTCCATTTCTGGCACACATAAAACATTATTAAACTTTGTTTCCAAATATGAAATTTGCATATTGTCTCTTCCAATGTCTTTAGCCTTCTTGCCATTTGCCAAGGCTACTGAGACTCCAGCAGCTGCATCCATCCTGTAAAACAATTTAGCATTATTAATAACATTTCTTTTCACTTGGTTTCAAGCAGATTCTATATAATCTTTCCTTATATCTACTTCCTTTCCATTTTCTTGGCAGGTCAATATATTTGGGTATTCTTTTTTCATACATAACTTATGCTTTTCTTCCTGCAGTCATTCTACTTTGCTCTAGTTTGCTCTTTTTCGCTATTCATCCATGACAATTGTTTTACAAGATCCACTCTAATGCTTTCAAGACACGCCCACCTCCAAACAGGAAATAATATTAGCTATTAGTTGAATTCTGTTGTGCAGGCTTAGCATAACATAATACAACTAGTCATATGTTTAAATAATTGATCCAATGGGGAATGAATTCCCAATCAAAAAAATATTTTAATTCTGTTTCACCATCTCTGTTAACTAATAGTTGTTCTGATGTTTTCCCCATGAAGGTACTTTCTCTCCCTCTCTCCCTCCCTCTCTCTTTCTCTCTCTCTCACACACACATCCATCTATCATCTATCTATCTATCTATCTATCATCAACATCATCATCATCATCTATCTCTAACTGGCTAGCAATTCAAAATGAATAGCTACAAGAGGTAATTCATTTTAAAAAAGCAATTAATAATTGATTTTTTTTCCAGATTATTGTCCCATTGAGGCAAGATGGATAGACCTACAATAGTTATGGGAGCACAGTTAGAAGACTTAAAGATCAAATTGGAAGCAAAGATTCATAGACAAAATCTGTCTATGTGACTTCTTTGACATGGTACCAACTTGATGCCACATAATCAATTAATTAATGCCATTTAGAAATGTACCATGGAAAACAAAACTGTTGTGATTGAATTTCTCCTGTTGGGATTCTCTGGTGACCCAACATTCCAGGTTTTCTTGTTCCTGTTTTTTTTATCAATCTACTTAATAACCTTAGTAGGAAATATGGTCATCATATTGGTAATATGGGCTTATCCTCAATTATACACTCCAATGTATTTCTTTCTCATCAACTTATCCTTCCTTGACATCTGTTTTTCTTCTGTAACAGTTCCCAAAATGCTACAGAATCTCCTGGCTACTAAAAAGGCAATTTCTCTTTGTGGCTGCATAGCTCAGGTTTTTTTCTTTATTTTCCTGTTTGGAACAGAGATCTTCTTACTTTCAGCAATGGCATATGATCGTTATGCTGCTATATGCTACCCACTGAGATACAGCACTATTATCAACCATCGCTTGTGCATCCAAATGGTACTGGCTGCATGGCTGTCAGGTTTCCTGGATTCTTCTGTTAATACTCTTTTTTTAACTAACTTACATTTCTGTGGTCCCAGTAACATTACTCATTTCAGCTGTGAGTTACCTCTGCTATTGCAGCTGTCTTGCACTAGTAGTTTTGCCAATGAAATGGTCATTCTTATCTTTAGCATGCCATTAGGATTTACTGCCCTTCTTCTAATTATAACGTCCTATGTACATATTGTTGGCGCCATTCTCAAGATAAATTCTGCAAAAGGAAGGCAGAAGGCCTTCTCTACTTGTGTTTCCCACCTCACAGTAGTTTTCTTGTTTTGTGGGACTGCTTTGATTAGATACATGAAGCCTGCCTCTGGCTACTCAGACACCATGGACAAGCTAGTGTCAATCCAGTACAGTATCCTAACTCCTATGTTAAACCCCATAATATACAGTCTGAAAAACAAAGATGTAAAAAATGCTTTAAAGAAGCTTTTTAGAAAGTGACTTCAAAAAGGCCCTTGAACTTAATGAATTTTGAGATTACCTTGATGAAGAAAGAGAATGCATTAAGGCAGAAATAGCAAGACTGGTGATTATGATATGGCAGATTTCATTAAATTACTAACTGAAGTTGTCACTTTCTCCTACAATTTTATCCACTCCCTTTAAATTATGGGATGTTTGGAAGGGTTTGCACTCTGAGGGCTTTCATTTCTTCATTTTGGTTTATTTCAATCAAACAGATATTCAAGCCGATCCTACTTGGTATAGAATGCCATATTTATTAAGACCATATGTGTTAAGACTTCATGGCTGATAGTTTAAGATACGTCATGACTACAGTTGCATTTCTTATGGAGCTGAATATACTAAGTCAGAGAAGGGCATTCTAACCCAACACAAGGCTCTTTGGTGCTCCTGGAATAAGTGTGTGTGCGTGTGCGTGCACAGGCACACACACACACATACACACAAAGGCTATGAAATTAGGAAACTTCAGGCAAAAGCTCACTAGTTCATTATACCCATTAGATAAACTGCTTCAAAGATCTATCTCCTTATTTCTACTTAAATTAAATTGCAATTGTTGGGAAAGTCATCAGTTAAAAACCTAAGGAGAGATTTCATTATTAATAGTGAAATGAGAGTGTTTGACTCAAAGATAACAATCAAGATGATTTGCAATAAAAACAACTGCGTAGACTTTCTATTAGTAAATTACAGTAACAGACTGTTAACAAAGTGCTTTGAATGTTTACTTTGCTGTAGTTTTCCTGTTAACTGTTATTTTCACATATATAATATCTGGCAGATTAATTGGGTTACAAATAGATGTACAAGCTTATAAATTTTAGACTTGCAAGGATGGAAGCTATTATTGTTTTAGTTTTGTCACTGTTCAACTGGAGGGGTAGTTTTATTTAGTTTTGCCTCTGTTTAACTTTTTTCATTTGGATTTTAAATTTTTGAATATAATAAACATTTCTTTTAAAAAATTCTTCATTTCAGTTTTATCCCAAGAAATTACATAATTTTTATTTTGCGATTTATTTCAGTCTGGTAAAGACTTTTTGTATAGTTCTCTTCACCTTTTGGCAATACTTTTGCATTTTTGTTTTCTTTTTTAATTTCAAGCATTTTATAAGTTTTTGCCCTTGAACTTACTCAACTTTGAGACTATCTTGATGAAGTGTCTCCTGCTTGAATGGGGTTTCCTAGGTCTGCTGCTTGTATTTGTATGAAATATGTATTTGTTTGAAAAGAAAGACTATGAAATTAAATCCTACTCTTGTAGTTTGGGCAAGGTGGTGGAGGACAGGAGAGAATTATGACAGCAGAAATACTAAGTTTGACCTTAGTTTATTAAAATGTTTATTAAACATTTTAAGATGCCTTCCTCTGCATCTTCCCTGCACATACCCCATGCAAAAAATAAATCTAAATTTTTTTGCTGCATTCTCCTGATGTAATGTCTGAAGAACTGTGTTATTTATTTGTTAAGATGGAGATATTCTCTCTTCAGAATAGGACAACTTGCCAAGCCACAGCCAACTTGCTGTATCTAACTCACTATGGCCAGTTCGCTGCAGGACAACTCGCCATGGCCAACTCACTGTAGGATAATGCAGTTCAGAAACAATTTAACAATGCTGTTTAATTATTTAAAATATTTTTTTTAATTTTTGCAATTCATATTTCATTCTGTCCCTCCTTTTACATCCTTTCTTTACTGATTGTATTCTAATATTTTTATAATATTAGTCTACCTCTTGTCCTGCAGTGAGTTGTCCTGTGGTGAGTTGGCTGTGGAAAATTATCCTGAGCGAGTTAGCTACGAGTTAGCTTTTATGGTAGTAAGTCAACACATGTATGTGATTGGATGTGATTTTGTGGTGGCCATAAAATAAATTGCTATGATCATTAAGTGAGTCTATAATCATTAAGTGTGTCATAACCGGCAAAAATACAAAAAAAACCCATCAAAAATATCATAAATCATGTTTACATGACTATGGAATACTGCAACTACTTTTAAAATTGAATTAGTTGCAAAGCACCTGAAAAGCAGTGACCATGGAATGAAAACCCAACATTTTAAATCAGGGTCTGTCATAATTTCAAATGATTGTTAAACTGCAATTCAAATCCAATTCCAAAAACTAATTTTGAACTATAAAGTCTGTCATGCTTGTTGAGGACACAAATCTTCTGATAAATATAAGTAGTTTAAGTAGGGACTGGGATGTTCTAAAAAGTTGAGTGGCATTACCTCTGATCTTTATTCTCTCAATAGAAATTTTGTCCACACAAATTAGGAAGAATGAGGAAATTATAGGAACTAAAATAAAGAAGGAAGAATACAAAATAGAAGCATTTGCAGATGATATGGTATTTTTTTTATAGAAAAGCCAAACGAGAGTGGGAATTTTTGATTAAAAGAAATAGAAGAATTTAGCAAGGATTCCAAATTAACAAGAATAAAATCAAAATGTTAGTTAAAAATTTGACAGACCACCAAAAGTGGGAATTAGAAAAGGAAATAAAACTGCAAATCACGAATAAGATTAAATATTTAAGTATTTGGCTGATATCAAGATGCTCATAATTAAAAGATAATTATGACAAATTAATGAGTCAAATGAAAAAAAGATTTAGAAATATGGAGTAAATTACAATCATCCTTAATAGGAAAGATTGCAGAAATAAAAATGAACCTATTACCAAGGTTATATTTATTTCAGACAGTCCCTATAAAATTAAATAAGAATTTTTTTGAGGAATTGAATAGAGTAGCACTTAAATTTATATGGGAAGGGAGAAAAAACCCTGCATAAGGTTAAAATTATTGCAAGATAATAAATAGAGAGGTGGCTTTGGACTCCCGGACTGGGCATTGTACCAACATGCAGCAGTGCTAATTTGGATCAAAGAATGGATCATCCTGAGTAACAAGAGGCTATTAACTCTTGAAGGACATGATCTACAAATTGGTTGGCATGCTGCTATGTGGGAGAAGAGAAATAAGACAAGTTCTCACTTTTTAAACCACTGAATAAGGGAGGCACTATTAGAGATCTGGAATGGAATTAGGAAATAACATTACATTAAAATTTTCCATCATGGAAGCCATGATATATCCAAATAATTTAGATATAAATAAAACAATGAGATACAATCAATTATTAGATGATCAAGGGTACTGAATTCAAATCAAAAATTGAAAGAAGAAGGCATAGTGATAGATTGATGGCTCTACCTACAATTGCAAACAAAATATTTAAAAGACATAGAATAATTTGGTATAGATAAAATGCCATAACAACTAGACAAAATATTATTAGGATCAGAGGACAAAATTATACCAAAATGTATAATTATCTTTTAAAATTTGATAGAAAAGAGGAGGTAGTGAAACCAACCATGATAACCTGGATGAAAAATTTTGGATATAGCACACAATTAGAAAATTGGGAAAGACTATGAACTAAAAATTATAAATCAACTTTGGCAACCTCATATAAAGAAAATTTGTATAAAATGTTTTATCATTGACATCTAGCACCAGCGAGATTGGCTAAAATGTATCCACCTAAAATCAGAGTGTTGGAAATGCAAAAAGAAACCTGGTACATCTTCCACATGTGGTGGACTTGCCCCAAAGTGAAAGAATTCTGGAATAAGATACAGATCTGGCTACAGGAAATAACAAGTCTAAAGATAGTATCCAAACCTGAAATGTTTTTATTAGAGATAACCAAAGGAGAATATACAAAAAAGAATGAACATCTATTGAAACACATCTTAACAGTGACCAGGATACTATATGCTCAAACTTGGAAATTATATAATACAGCCCCAGATGACATGATTATCAAAAAAATAATGGATTGTACAGAAATGAACAAATTCACAATGGAATTGCAGAAGAGGGAAGATAAAGAATTCTATATGGCAGGGGTGGGCAAACTATGGCCCGCAGGCCACATCCGGCCCGTTGGTCTTTTTAATCCAGCCCGCCGAAGATGATTGAATGATTGTATTCATTTGATTTTGACTTGTAATGACAGGCATTTCAACACCAGGTGGCGGTCTGTCTGTCAAATTTTAAAAGTCAATGAGGCCCCCGAGCCAAAAAGTTTGCCCACCCCTGCTATATGGCCTTGGAAAAATGGTGTGTGTGTGTGTGTGTGTGTGTGTGTGTGTGTGTGTGTGTGTGTGTGTGTTCGGGTCTTTTCCCATGTAAGATTGAGAGCAACTTGGCAACATTTCAATGAGGTCCCACTTGCAATCTTCAGGCTGATGCTTTCAGCTTCGTGCTTGTGCGAGCAAAGCATGATCAGAGCTGCCGTCTCCCTATATATACTGGTGGAGAAGTTGGCTGTGTTGTCATTTCTTGATTGGTTGATGGAGTTGATGTTTCATATATATGAATGATATAACTGGTGTCACAAATAACTGCAAAATATGTATATAGAATTTGTTTTTTAAAGGTGAAAATTTAATAAACTTTATTAAAATTAAAAAGTTGGGTGAGATTTTGTGGTGGAAATAAGGCAAAAATGATACTATTTCACTATCTTTATTACTAGAGCACATGTTCAGATATTAGGTAGTATTTATGCATGACACTGATCATATTATTCATATTCTACCAACATTGTTACAAGTTATTCTTTACCTGCTTCATCTCTTGGACCTTCCATGAAACCCAAGGACCCATCCACATTTGGTAAGGCAGGAAAAGACTACTCAGAAAGAATCCTATAGACCATCATTTTTCCCACTTACCCACACAGTGCTGAACAAAGTATTCAACAGCTCTAAACCACAAGAATGCTGGGAAATTCCCAAACACATTGTAAAAATATTCCAGATCCACCAAAATTTTGGGGCAGGCCATATAAACTGACCCATCCTTCCTATGAAGGCTGGTGGCTACAATTCACTCCATAGTCATGAGGAAAATATCTAGGCAAATGATTGATGGGAATTCTTCTTTACTCAGAACATGCCTCCAAGGTGAAATACTAAGTCTAATGTGGGCTGGACTAACCTTTCAATGATTTTATATTTCTTACCAATCCACACTGATTCCCTTTCCTTTATATAATAATAATGTATTAAACATGTGCATGTCCATGTTAATTAGATTTTGTTTGTTTTATTTGGAGCAAAGTGTATCATTTTTCAATAAAAATAAACTTATACCAATATTTGGGACTTGGATAATATTACTCAATATTCTATCCAATGTAGATTATTTGTTGCCATTTTAATCTCTGCTGATGATGAATATTCAGTTCATGTCTGCTAGAGACATGAGTAGAATGCCAGAATCCTATATTAGTATTACAAAGAACAAGAACATTTTGGTTCTATAGTCATTGTATTCATTTTAATATCTAAGTAGAAGAGCATTTTTAAGTATTCATTGATGGATATACAATTTAGTATCAATTTAGGAAGAATTTATAAGTATTGAATGAACCAGAATTTACTCGAGCCTGGCTGTCTTTAACCTGTTCATGACATAGCACTTTACTAAATCATTATTTTAATACCTTTCCTCTGAGATTATACTAATTTCTAAGGAGTTAGTATGTCTTGGCCTTAAGATAATCTTAACTCTCCTTTTTACAATTTCTCTTCTAGGGGTGAAGTCAAATTAGGGAAAGAAAAAACGTCCAGTCTGTTCTTTAAATCTTTTTTAGAATTAATTTCTATTCTCTTTATCTTCAAGGCATCTCCTCCAGCAAAGTCTTAGAGTAATTTTTTTTTTCCAAGCCTCTCCCTTCCCACTTATAACAAAGGAGTTTAGGTTTTACCTTCTATTAAAAGGCAGGTTTCCCTTGTCCATTTGTTAATTCCATAAGGGAGGGAGAGTAACTTTCCCTTTTCATCACTTTTCTTCGCCGCTGAAAACATCAATCGGGAACATTGTAGCATCCAGAAAAAAGCCAATACTTTCCCAGGTGTTGAATATGTCCTTAAGGTCCCAGTTCGACCAAGAAAAAACTTTCGTTTTAAAACTCCTTCTTCTTCCTCCTGCACATTCTTTATCCAGTTGCTGGCTTCTTTATGGCGGCTATTAAGACTGCCGCTCCACCGTCTGCCTGGACTGTTTGATGATTGCGGGATTTTGGGACTTTGGGGAAATGTTTTAAGTTTGGAAATAACTGATTGGCTTAATAATAATAAGAGGATACAGAAAAAGAAGAAGAAACAGTTTAAAATGGCTCTATCTCTTGATGAACTAAAAAAACAATATTTAAAAATAAGAAAAGAAGGCAAAGATGTTATGGGAGAAGCCCTTTGTTTCCTAGATATGGCGCTTGTCATGTGTCAGCAAATTAAACAACAGCTGGAAGAAGCCGAGGAAGAAGAAGCCATTTTTAATGAATTAAATGGTGTGACTAAGAAAGAAAGGAGAAAGAGAGGAGCGAAAAGGAAGGACTTAAGAAATAAAAAAATATTTATGAAAGAGAAAAAGAAGATGCAAAAACAACAGAATGCTAGAAAGCAAAAGGAAAGAGGAATGCAACAGAAAGGGGAAACCAAGAAGGCAGAGGTTTGGAGAGGAGGGGGTAAAAAGTTTAGGCGGGCTAAGAAGGAAAGGGAAAAGGGGGAAAAAAGTTACAAAGGTATAAAACAAGATGGAGAAAAGAAAATTTTTTTTAGGGATAATGGGTAATGTATGGGTTTTTTTTTTTCTTAAAAAAAAAGGGGGATTCTGCAAAGTACACATGAGTATTGTAATAGTATTTGTATTATAAGTAGATAATCAGAACTTTTTAAGATCTAATAAAAGACTAAAATATCAAGGTATAACTTTAAAATGTTTAATAATGAATGATAATAAGTTTTAATAAAATACTAAAGGGAATGTTTAAAATATTAGTTTAAATATAGAGTTTAATGGATTAATGTGTTGACTGTTATGGATTTATTATTGTAGTATTGGTTTCTGAAATAGAAGAATGTACTAAGCAGAATCTGATTGGGATTTAGGTGTTATTTTAAATTTTAATTTAGGGGAATGATAGAAAGGCATCATACTCTGATTAGTGATTCCAGGGGAAATTATTCTTTTTTATATTGGAAATGAGACAGATGTAAATGGAGAAATGGACAAA
The DNA here is from genome assembly GCF_049901715.1 of Pseudonaja textilis. Classification (NCBI taxonomy): domain Eukaryota; kingdom Metazoa; phylum Chordata; class Lepidosauria; order Squamata; family Elapidae; genus Pseudonaja; species Pseudonaja textilis. Next base: position 104,751,842 of record NC_142008.1, on the reverse strand, counting down.
AAATATAAAATATTTTTCTTTAAAGCAAGATTAAATATATAAAACAGAATTAAGACGAGGCAAAAGTGGAGAGGAGTTATATAATAGATATAGAATGGTAAACAAGATAGGTAATGGTATATAAGAAGAGCATGAATTCAATTGAAGTCCATACAAAAAGAGGTAATCTGGGGCCAAGTTACTTTCTAAAAGAAAGTTTTATGTTTTTATGTTTATGTCTTATGTGTGTGTGTCCAATTAAGAATTAAATAATAAAATCTCAGAGGAAGACTAGATGAGAACAATTAAAAACAAGCCAGAGGAAAATATAAATGTGATGATTGAATAGCAGATAAATTAGAAAGGAAATATGATTGAATAATGATTAAAGAGAAACAATGTGGAATTTGGTAAAGGGAATTTAGGTGTTTATATGGAAATGGGATAAATTATAAGTATGTGATATAAAGCAATGTGTTACCTGCCTTGTAAAGATTTACAATGGAAAGAGGTTTTATGTTTTTAATGTTTAATGATGTTTTGTTTTGTTTGTTTGTTTGTAAAATCAATAAAACTTTTTTTTTTAAAAAAAGATAATCTTAACTCTATACAGAATGCCACTTGATTATCAGGACTAAAAATAAGGGGAAAATGCTGTCATGATACTTAGTTATGTTTAGGGTAAAATTCTCAGTTATAATTCTGAATATTATATTTATTTATACCCACCCAAGTATGATTCAAATATCTACATTTAAAATAATTTATCATAGATGAAGATTCAATAACTAATAATTGGCCAAGGGGAAGCTTAAAAAGCAGAATTCTCTATCTGCTGACACTGTTTCAGAATTTTTTTAAAAAATACTTATTGGCAGGCATGCTTTTCAGACTCTTGATCATTACTAGGCAATACCAAATACACAGAACACATTCCTTATAAGTTTTTACAGTTGAATATACATATGAATTATTCAGTTATAAATTTATAACTCAAATATATGGAAACATCACTAATCCTATTTAAACATGGTTGTATCTGATTTGCTTAGGACGTCAATTAGCAACAAAGCAAGTGCATTCTTGACAATTTAAATGCTTTATTTTCCTTTATTTTTCTTCTTCTTTATCTAGTTTTGCACTGATTTACAATAAAAACAAGATTATGAATCCATAACAACATATATATTGTTCTGAAAATCAGGGCCCATATTAAAAATATCTTAAGTAAAGCTGTGCTACAAAAGAAATGTAAACATCCCAAAAGAAAGGTTACGTTGAAATCCTTATTACGGTAATGTTATGTTCCAATTACAGTATTTTCCCTTAGTCCACTTTCCCCTACAATGATGTGGAAAAATAATTATGAAAAATGCTTAAAAATTAAATCAAGCAGACAAATAAAATCTGAATAAGTATATCAATGGCTTTTAAAGGTCAGAACTATAAAATGTGGAAATATGAGATTAACTGGATTTAATGGTGGGTATTCAGTCAAAGGTTTACAATGTTTCTGAATATTATTTTATCTCATGTTTTTGTACTATCTTATATGCAACCATTGTAATAATTGTAAATACAAATGTGTATGTTTGTTATTCTCTAAAATGAGTGATAAAACATTATTCTAATACACTTACTAATGATTCAAGTTGATCAAGCTTGGATTTAACCGATTGGTGATTGACAAACAGTTCCAGTTATTACTTAAACTATCAATGGGAAAAAAGGAGAAATCCATGTGGACTATCTGGAGTCCCTGATATTCAGGGAAGGTAATTATTGGCAAACTAAGAATGAACATTTGAATTTCAAAAAGTTACATCAAACAAAACTCTTACTTAGAACCCACATTTAAAACAACAGCAAATGTTAACACATAGAATGAATAGATAATACAGTATGGATATATATATATATATATAGGACATTTGCTGGTCACTTTATGACTCTATGGTGATAGACAAGATGAACTCTAAATTTTCCAGAAATAAATAAAATACTATATAAAATTCTGCTTTCATTTCAAGTACAGTATCTTCATAAATATCTTTTTCAGGTAATTTTTAATATCCTTGTTTCTTAATGTATATATCAAAGGATTTAGCATGGGAGTGACAATACTATAAAGGGCAGAAATGAGTCGGTCTTTCTCCAATGAATAAGTTGATATTGGTCGGACATAGGTGAAAATGGCACTTCCATAATACAATATGACAATAGTCAGGTGTGAGGTGCAGGTGGAAAAAGCTTTGATCCTCCCTTCATTGGACTGTATCTTCATGATAGTGGAGATGATATAAATGTAAGATAGTATAATGCAGACAAATGGAGTCCATCCTATAAAGATCCCCGCAACAAGCAAGATAATCTCATTTAAACTTGTGTCTCCACATGAAAGCATTAAGAGAGGTGGAATATCACAAAAGAAATAATTGATCTGATTACCTCCACAGAATGGCAGATGAAATGTAACATAAGTATGAAGAGCTGAATTGAGAAAACCACCTATCCAACAGATACCAGCTAACTCCACACAAACTACTCTCTTCATAATTAAAGTATACTTTAAAGGGTGGCATATGGCTGCAAAGCGATCATAGGCCATTGCAGCTAGAAGGATGCATTCAGTTCCCACAAGAGAGACAAAAAAATAGAGCTGAGTTACACATCCAGCATAAGTGATACTTTTCTTCTGTGACATGAGGTGCACAAGTATCTGAGGGACATTAGTGGTGGTATAACAGATATCCAGAAAAGAGAGATTTCCTAGGAAGAAATACATGGGAGTATAAAGCTGTGGGTCCAGACAAACAGCAGTGAGGATAGAGATGTTCCCTAACAGAATACAAATGTATGTAGCAATAATGATAAAAAAGAGTAGCAACTGCAACTCTTGAAGACCAGAGAAGCCCAAGATGAGGAATTCATTTGGAGCAGTTTCATTTGTCATTGTTTCACAATTTGCTCAATTCTGCTCTATAATAAAAGGAGAAAGACAATAGGGTTATGATGCCAAGTACTTTTTAATTTAAGTTTACTTTTTTCTAAGGCATCCTCATTGGATGACCAGAAACATTGCCAAAGCCAGGTAACTTTCACCACATAATTAGAAAATAAATCTGAAAAATGCTCCCTATCAAACACCTGAAAAATAACTTGTACCTTGTTTATTGAATATTAGTGAAAAGTATAATCTAACCTCATATATTTACTGACTGTGACCAGAAATTCCAGCTATATTCTGCATTATGATAAATATATATACATGTTTGCTTTCTTGTTTAGACAGAAGGGAGAGGAAACCATTTTACACATTTAGTTCACATATTACAGCAAATTGAATTTACCAAATATATCCTATATCAAATAATTCACTACATTTTTCCTTTTTGCATTTGTCCCCTGGTTGTGCTTTTTTTGTATGCTCACCAATTTCATATAAGAAAAACTATAAATGCAAGGTACAACATTTTTTCCTTAGCCAACTTATCCTAAAACCTGACACTAACTAGAGTTGAGAGGGAGTCATCTGCTTCTCTACCTTATACAAGTTTAGAATTTGGGTCTCCCCCATCTTAGTTTAATACCTTAATCTTTATGCCTCACTGGTTGTTATTAAATTTAAAAAGTGTAAAGTAAGCATTTTATTGTTTACTTCTAGATACTTTAACAAAAATCTATTAAGACACTCCTGGAGTACAGTTATACAAATATTCCATTTATTTTAGTTTATGGAAATAATATTGTAACCACTTCCAAAGCCATTATCAATAGCTTTCTATTTCTCCAAATTCTATTTGCACAGTACATTTAAAAATGTTTAAGATAGTAATGCATCTATTATTATGATTATTATTAATATTATGCACCATTATCAAATATAGTTAATAATTATCATTATTATTTTAAAAATACATAGAAACTTAAAAAGACATTTAGCATTATATATCTATATCTACCTATGTGCATAAATAATTTAATCTGAATCAATCAATCAAAAATAAATCTGTGATCCTTTGACTTTTGATTGAAATATATGATCCAAAATGATAAACATCCATTTACCATGAAATTAAAATATCAAAGGAAAATCAGAGTAACTCAACAGCAAACACAAATAAAACATACCTCAGCAGTGTGTAGCTAAAACATTGTGTATTTTCTTCATAGTTCAGAGATGTCTCAATTAGTGTCTTTTACAATGTTTTACAATGATGCCTTTTTTACCATTAGGCACATTAAGTAAAATAAGTACGATGATACACTTTTAACCAGGGAATTAGATGATGAGCCTATATAAAGTATAACAAGTATCCTAATTAATTATGCTGTGTCTTTTCCCATAAAACAACCTGAATTAAAAATCTCAAATCTATTTTCATGAACAAATTGCAAAAACAGAATTTATTTTAATTTACTATTTCCAGCAAGCATGGACTTAAAATCTAATACATTTATCTTAAAGTGCATTTCTATTTAAATTTGGCTAGCATTCAGTTAAAAAAGGGGGCAGCCAAACAAGCAAGCCTTTACCTGTTTACAAAGTCTACTGGTATGCCAGATAATGAAGGGATAGTAATACTTTAGAATCAAAATAATGATGTGATTAACATTCTGAAGGAAATGTGGACATAAAAATGAGATTATTTCACCTAAATTGATTCATGTTTACCTTTCTTATCCCAGTTTATATATTGATATAATTGATCAATTCTATATAATTTTTTTCCATTTATTTATTGTTGAAATTCAAAAGCACTAACCTGGGTTAAACCCAAGAGGCAAAATTAAAATAAATGATTGTAAAGATGTGTAATATTGCATAGTTAATTCCACCTCAAATCAAGATTATATAACCTTACCAAACATGATTTTTAAAAACATTTATGCATTTATTAAACTTATTAAATTCATTCCAACTTCATTTTAATAAGCTAAGGAGAATGAAAAGTTTAAAATAATGTGCTTTAAGGATAGATTCATGATTAATTTTGCTATCTATTTATTTCAGTCAATATTGGAAAAAGAATTAGAAAACACATCTTCATCAATCAGTCTGGTTTCTAGCTTCCTAGCTATCCTGTCTCTCGATCTTACTAAATTTTATTTCTTTTACCAAACAACAAAGTATCAATCATACTTATCCATATACATTCTGAGTGTTGTCTGTACTATTTTAGAAATCAGTTAGCTTGGTTATATAGAATTGTTAGTTTTTATTATGATTATATAAACAACAATTTATTTTATTTTATTTATTTTATTTTATTTATTTTGATTTGTCAATTGCTTACAAGATAATAGGTATAAGTATATACATAGTTATGAATACATGAAATGGGTACATGTAAGAAAAATAAAAGAAACAATAGGACAGGGACAGTAGGCACATTGGTGCACTTATGCACACCCCCTACAGACCTCTTAGGAAAGGGGTGAGGTCAATAGTAGAAAGTCTAAGGTTAAAGTTTTTGGGGTTTGGGGAAGAAACCACATACTCAGGTAGAGTATTCCAGACATTGACCACTCTGTTGCTGAAGTCGTATTTCCTGCAATCAAGTTTGGTGTGGTTAACCTTGAGTTTGTATATATTGTGTGCTCTTGTGTTGTTATGGTTGAAGCTGAAGTATTCATTGACAGGTAAGACATTGCAATGTATGATTTTATATACCATACTTAGATCAGACCGAAGACGGCATAATTCAAGGTTTTCTAGGTCTAGAATTTCAAGTCTGGTGGCATAAAGTATTCTACAACGAGTAGAGGAGTGGAGAACTCTACTTGTAAAATATTTCTGGAATTTCTCAACTGTGCTAATATCAAATACGTAATGTGGGTTCCACATTATTAGCTGATTAGCTGTATTCGAGTATTGGTCTAGCAAATGTTTTGTATGCTCTAGTTAGTAGTGTGATATTACCAGAGAAAAAGCTGTAGGATTAGGTTAACAACTCTTAATGCTTTTTTTGACTATGTAGTTACAATGGGCTCTAGCACTTAGATCATTAGAGATGAGTATTCCAAGGTCCTTTACAGACTTTGGATCATAAACAAGGTCTTGACTATTCAGCTTCTATTTTATTTTCTGATTTTTTCTGCCAATATGTAAGACAGAGCATTTATTTGTTGAGATTTGAAGTTGCCATTTGTTTGACCATTCTGATACATAGTCAAGGTCTTTTTGAAGGGTAGCAGTATTGTCTGTGGTATTGAACAGCTTTACATCATCAGCGAAGAGAACACAGTTTCTCTTAATATGATCACAGAGGTCATTTATGTAGACTATGAAGAGAGTTGGTCTTAGAACACTGTCTTGGGGGACACCACTATTGACAGGTACAGAATTTGATTGGACACTCCCAATGTTGACCATTTGTTGTCTGTTTGACAGGAATGCTTCTATCTAGTTATGCAGATGTCCAGAGATACCATAAGATCTTAGTTTTAGTAGTAGTTTGTCGTGTACCACTGAATCAAAGGCTTCACAGAAGTTTATGTAGATTGCGTCTATTGTTTTGCCCTGGTCGAGTTGTGTAGTCCATATGTTTTTTCAGTGTAAGAGTTGCAGATTACAGGATAGATTTTTCCTGAAACCAAATTGTTTATTGGAGAGTAGGTTGTTTGTCTCTAAGTGGAGGATAATGGATTGGTTAATAATTGATTCCATGACTCTACAGGTGACACAGCATAAGGAGACTGGTCTATAATTTTTAACTAGGCTGGCTCTCCCTTTTTGAAGATGGGGATGACCGTGGCTTGTGACCAAAGGTTAGTCAAGGAGCTGGTCCTGAAAGATTTTCCAAATATTACACTTAGAGGTTCTGCTAGGGCAGTGGATAGCTTTTTTAAGAAGTAGGCACATATTCTGTCCGGTCCAATAGAAGAAGAAGAAGAAGAAGAAGAAGAAGAAGAAGAAGAAGAAGAAGAAGAAGAAGAAGAAGAAGAAGAAGAAGAAGAAGAAGAAGAAGAAGAAGAAGAAGAAGAAGAAGAAGAAGAAGAAGAAGAAGAAGAAGAAGAAGAAGAAGAAGAAGAAGAAGAAGAAGAAGAAGAGGAAATGTTTTGTTTATTACATTCAGTGGACTGATAACCACTGAGAACACCACAGCCAGTTTTTGTTTTAATATCTTCCCTTGACCTGCCTTACTTTATCTTTATCATAATTAGTTATCTGTGAAATAAAGTGCTCCGTTCCCAAAATTATTTGGATTCACATTTTTTCCTTGTCCCATGAGGGTAAGGAATACACAATGGCAATGGAGTAGTGGTAGAAGAGATATGTGTTCCTGCCACAATGACATTGTGATGCCAACACCAGGGGTGGGATTCTACCTGTTTGGCCTGGTTCAGCCAAACCAGTAGCTCTGAAGATAATCTGGGAGTGAATCCGTTGGCTCCAACAATCTACTGATGAGCCCACCCACCTTCCCCTGCTTCTTATCAAACATCACAATGTGTGATTAATTGGCCAGTATCTATCTATTTATCTGGACAAGTTCCAGTTCCAGCATACCACATCATAATTCAGTGAGTGAGGATGCTTTCTATTGTGGACAGCAAAAGGAGGTCATCAGTCATTGTTCCACCTTGTTTTTTCACAAGACCCAGAGTAAGTGGAGTCTTTATGGGCCTTTATGGTCACCTGGGTTATGTTGATTTTGCAGGTGAGATCTTTGCTGAGATAGCCTCCAAAGAATTTAAAGGAGGAAACTCTCTCCACACAGTCCCCCTCAGTGTAAAGTGGGACAAGTTCCTCTCTCTTCTTCTTGTCTTGCTGATGTTCAGATGCAGGCTGATTTCTAAGCACCAGGAGGATAGTTTTTGAACCTCCTCCCAATACACAGCTTTGTCTCCACCTATAATAAGACTCAGTAGTATCATATGTGAATGTAATGATCACAGTGGATGGGTCAGACAATACACATTCACATTGTACTGTACACAATCATTTGTGTACAGTATATTATTTGAATCTTCCTATTTCACATGATATTTCTTGTAATCTCTAATCTGGACTTGGAAGATCTATTCCATATTTTATGCAGATGTTTCTCTACACAATGCCATGGGACAGCTCATCATGGCCAACTCACCATATTCAACTTACCATAGCCAGACCAAAGTGATGTCATGGTGACACCACTAGCAAAGGAATTGAGCTATTCATCCCTGTGTTAGCTTTCTGTATGTTCATGGGTTCCAGTGGCAGACAAAACCACCCTGGAGAGGTGATGAACCAAAGCCTTGTGGGGCTCCAGGGTAGAACACAACTTCCCTATAGAGCCAACTCTCTAAGCCATGACATGAAGGAGAGGCAGTGAAAATGGCCACAACACAGCTGGAGACAACTTCAGCTTAAGAAGAATACAGGGGCAGAATTAGTGACAGTGTGGAACTGGGTGAAAAGTATCCTTTTTAATTTAAAATATAACCATGAGAAGAATATTCAGAAAAGTGGACTTATAAATATATTAAGTGGCTGTGTTCTAGCTATTGGAGTAAAAAGTTATTATCTTAAAATACAGAAAATCGGACTTAAAGATTGGAATAAAGTGAAAACTGATTTAAGAGTGCCACCCACTGTCAAAAGGAAAAAGATACAGATCCCCAAAGTGTGGAAAAGACCTGGTGTTATGACAATTAAAAATGAGAATTTTATTATTGAAAGACCCCTGAAAGCTACACTATGAGACTGAACTGGTAGAGGGGTGTATGAAGATTTCACCCTTGGGCCATTTAAAAGATTAGATTGATTAATTTTGGGACATAAAAATCCTTGAATATTGAGCATTGGTTTTTTAGTTTGAAAAGTGGGTTTGGTTGGGCTAAAGGACAGTTGGACAGTTGGACAATTGGTTGGGAAGAAACAAAAGAAACAAGAACAAAGATTTTTATTTATTTATTTTTATTTGATTTGATTTGTCAATCGCTTACAAGATAACAGTATAAACATGAGTAAGAATACTGGAAATAGGTACAAATAAATGGAGACAATAGGACACAGACAGGAGACATGATGGTGCACTTATGCATGCCCCTTACAGACCTCTTAGGAATGGGGTGAGGTCAATAGTGGATAGTTTTGAGGTTAAAGGAATGGGGGTTTGAGGATGTAACAACAGAGTCAGGTAATGCATTCCAGGCATAGACCACTCTGTTGCTGAAGTCGTACTTTCTGCAATCAAGTTTGGAATAGTTAACATTGAGTTTGTATCTGTTGTATGCTCTTGTATTGTTGTGGTTGAAGCAGAAGTAGTCATTGACTGGTAGGACATTGTGGCAAATAATTTTGTGTACTATGCTTAAGTCCAACCATAGGTGGTGTAGTTCAAGATTGTCCAAGCCCAAAATTTCAAGCCTGGTGATATAGAGTATTTGCAAAGAAATTACGTTGGATTTTCAAGAAATAAAAGATACACTGGCAAGAGGATTTGAGAATATTTTGAATAAAATAAAAAACATGAACACAGAGCTCTAAATTGATATACAATGACAAGAAGAAAGCAAGAGGACCAGAAAGAGGAGGCAGCAACTGAAAAAAGAACTAAAGATAAAAAGGAAATAAAAATAAATATAATGATTGATGTAAACCAAGGGGAGAATACTATAAGGGAAATTAAACAGGAATTGGAATTGCAAAGAGAAATCTTTGGGAGAAAGATAGGGGTGTGAGTGGAAGTTGAAAATGAGACAATAAAACGTAATAGAGAAGGAAGAAATTTTTAAGAGGAAAGCTGGTAGATAGAAATGAAAATATAAGAGAGGAATATGGGAGACAAGCTAAGAAATTGAAAACTAAAGCTTTAATGCAAGTAAGAGATAATGGTTAAAAAAAGAAAAAGAAAAATATTGTGAAGTATTATACAAGGCAATGAAAGGCAAAATTAAATAAAAATATAATGGTATTATTAGAATTTTATAAATTGTTAAATGTAAGAATGATAATGTAATTACATTTGTATTAAAATGTAACTAGAATTTTTCTTTTTAAAATATAATAGTGGCATACTCAGAAATTATTAAGGGGATAATAGAAATTTATAATTTAATATAAATTTGTGAAATTCTATTAGAATTATATAATTAGGTAAACACTGCAAATATGACTATTAATATATACTTGGTAGTAAAAGGAGTGAGGCTATGAATATAAAGATTGGCATAAAAATAACATACTGTAATATTGAACAATTAAGATTTTTTGAAATGAAAGATGGAATTATTATAAATATTAAATTAAAAACTTTTTTTAAAAAAGAGTGTTAGTTAATTGGTTAGTTACTTAAGTGAATACTGAAGGGATAAGCAATTATATGAATATTTTAATGTCACTATCCTCTTAGGACATTATAAATCCCCGCAAAATATTTATTACTCACTGCAGAATGAGAGTACATATTGCATTTTTTTTTCCAGCAGAAAATATATAGTATTGAATCTATTTAGTAAAGATCATTTTGATTGGAGACAAAGTTTAGGATTTGCCCACTAAAGCTAGGCTAAAAATAAATTTTATACTGTGTACTTTAACTTCATTTTCTACAGCTGGTTATTCTGAAATAATAGAAGTTTGTCCAGTTCATAAATGGAAAAAGTAAGTGTTTTGAATGTTATTTTTATTGCTTACATATCAATTTATAATATATCCCTAAACTTATTTTATTTCTCTATTTAAAAAATATTTCAACTTTCCTTTATAATTTAAAGGTATGTGAATAATGAATATAGAAAGTTATTTCTATGATTAAATCCACTGAAAATATTTATAGCCTACACAGCATAACCATGAAATTGAATGAGGTTTAACTGGATAAAAATTGTGGAATCCTTAAAAATCAGAAATCAATTGCCTTATAAAATTTAAGCTGAAAAGCAAACTGGGATTCACTCTGTCTCCTTGTACCATGTAACAGTATATTCAGTATTCAATAATGAATGCAAGGTCAGTGAAATGAAGAGGTTTAATGTGAGAGTGAAGTGAAATTAATTTTTGAACCTTTAACAGGACCGAGAAACAGAAACAACAGATTAACAGCAGAACACTTATATGTGTTCATTGTAATGTATCACACAACACTCATGGTTGATCTTGAAAAACATAGTAACCCATAGCATCTCAACATGACTTAACATGCACCTTTCACCAAGTTTAAAAGTGAACATTCAGTTTTGTTGCACTTCTCAAAATCCCTAAGTTAGAATAAATAAAATAAATAGAATATTCAGAATATTATTTGTGAGCAGGTTAAAAGCTTGTATATTGGGTTTACATTCCACATGGCAGATACTTTTAAATAACTAAGTTGAAAATGAAGCACTGAGAAGAGCACCACAACTATTCCAAACTGATATTACCCTGAAGATTTTTGGTCAATTTCTACATGGAACTTAGTACAAAGGTAAGAAGTTCTTCCCAGTACAGTATAAATTCTAACAGACTAGCGTTTCAGAATCCTGGATATATTCCTAAATTAATCTTGTGGAGATTTAGACTACATAACATAGAAAATCAAGCTTTCATTAGAATTGTCACCAAAGATTCTTCTAAAAAGTTAAAGATCAGAAGCATGTACAAGGAACTTAAAAGGAATCCAAGATCAGTCAAATTATTTGAAGAGCAATTGTGTGGTTTACTTTATTAGTAGTATAAACAACTATTCATTTCTACTTCAAGCGTATTGGAAATTCTACAGAATAATTCTGGAAATAACTTTTGGCATCCTTTATGTTTAATACATTTTCTCATCTTTTTTTAAAATTCCTTTACAGAGAAAAGAACTGTCCAACACAACCAGAGTAAAGGAATTCCTATTACTGAGTTTCTCTGACATTGATGAACTGCAGATGTTGGCTTTTGGACTCCTTCTACTGATCTATCTGATAGCCTTGATAGAGAACCTTGTCCTTATCACGATTGTTGTACTGGACAACCAACTTCATAAGCCTATGTATATTTTTCTAGCTAACTTATCCATCCTTGATATTTGCTTCATCTCTGTCACAGTCCCTAAAGCCATGAATATCTCTTTAACACAGATCAAATCTATTACCTTCTCTGGATGTATGGTTCAAATCTTTTTGGGACTTACATTTGCGGTAGTAGAATTCACCCTTCTTGCTGTCATGGCATATGATCGCTATATTGCCATATGCTATCCACTCCATTATCAATTGCTAATGAGCAAAATAAAGTGCTTCTGTATGATAGTTGTCTGTTGGGCAAGCAGCATTATTTATTCAACATTGCACACCCTAAACTTCCTTTTCTTACCCTTTTGTGGGCCAAATAATATAGGTCAGATATTCTGTGAAATCACTCATACTCTGAAGCTTGTTTGTGCTAACACGTATGGCAATGAAATGGCAGTTTTTATGTGTGGCATTATTTTTGGCATAGTTTTCTCATCTTCAGTTATTGCATCTTATGTTTGTATCTTTTTGACCATCAAAAAAATCCCTTCTGACCAAGGGAGACAAAAAGCCTTCTCCACATGCTTTCCCCACCTTGCTGTTTTTTCCTTGTTTATGAGTACTGGGATGTTAACATACTTGAAGAAAAACTCAGAATCATCCATCACAGAAACCCTAGCATCTTTGTTGTATTCTATTGTGTCACCAATTGCCAATCCTGTCATTTACAGTTTGAGAAACAAGGAGATCAAAACAGCACTTGAGAAACTGATGAACAAAATTTTCTATTGCAGGAAACTATTTTCAATAAAGTCAAGAGAAATGACATGGGAAACATAACCTCAAAAATTTCAATTTTTTTCAAGAAAAGTAAAATTAGTCTTTTGTGTATATTTTGTGTGTGTGCCTATTTGTGTGTATGTGTGTGTTTTAAATAAAATTCTTAATTAATATGCTTTTTTATTTAGAACCTGAAGGAAAGGAAAGAATGTTTGAATGATAGAATGGATCAAGTGCATGTAATATTTGGCTAAAGGGTCTGAAAGGTAGCAGTATTATCAGGGGTGTTGAATAGCTTTACATCATCAGCAAACAGAACACAGTTGCTTTTAATATGATCACAGAGGTCATTTATGTAAAGTATAAAGAGAGTTGGTCCTAGAATGCTACCTTGGGGGACACCACTGTTGACAGGAACAGGATTTTTTTGGCAAGATCAAAAGGGGAGGTTTAAGCCTTTATATGAACAGAAGTTGGTGTATCAATACAAAGATTGTAGATAGACACTGCTCCATGGATCTGGAGTACATGACACTTAAATGTAGACCCATATATCTTCCACGGGAATTCAGCATGGTTTTGATTATTGCAGTCTATATCCCACCTGATGCCAATACTACCATAGCTTTGGGATTCTTGTATAATATTGCTAGTAATCAGCAGAATAAGTATTCTGATGCTGTGCATATCATAGCGGGGGACTTTAATCAAGCTGATTTAAAAGAAGTGCCCCCATCAGCATGTTAAGTGTGCTACTAGAGGAGCAAACATATTGGACAAAGTATATACTGACATCAAATATAGCTATAAGGTTATACAATTACCATATTTGGGACAATCAGACCAGATGTCACTGCTTTTAGCACCAGCTTACATCCCTCTTGGGAGATGGGCTCTGCCTATAATAAAGACAGTGAAATCTTGGCCAGAAGAAACTTCCCAACAACTTCAGGATTGTTTTGAGAACACAAATTGGGACATCTTTTACCACCCTGACTTAGAGGAGCATACTGCAACTGTTCTGTGCTATATCAAACACTGCACAGATATTATCACTGTGGATGAATGTATTAGGATCTATCCCAATCAGAAACTCTGGATGACCAAGGAAGTCCAGCACCTCTTGCATAACAGGACCAAGGCCTTTAGGTCCATTGATGGGGCAAGATACAGTGTTGCCAGAGCTAATCTGAAGAAAGGTATTCGGAAGACCAAGACTGATTATAAGAGGAAGATTGAGGATAATTTTTATAGTGATAACATGAGGCAGGTGTGGCGAGGGATTCAACAAATTACAAACCATCAACTGATCAATATCATCCCTGCTGAGGGGGATGCTTCATTGGCAGAGGAACTGAATCATTTCTTTGCTCACTTTGAAGTGGAGACATCAGAGAGAGATAAAACACAACTACCAGCCAATTGTAGCCCCCACCTCATTCTGGAGGAACAGTAGGTGGGGAGCATTCTGAGGCCTGTGGACCCTAGAAAGGCTGCCAGTCCTGATGGTATCTCTGGCCGAGTGCTTAAAGACTGTGCTGATCAATTGGCTGGAGTCTTAACCAGGATCTTCAATAGGTCTTTATCCCAGTCCACTATTTCATCTTTTTTGAAGGCATCCACCATTGTTCCGCTGCCAAAGAAGTTCCCTATCAAGAACCTCAATGATTACAGACCAGTGGCACTCACTCCTATCATCATGAAGTGCTTTTAGAAATTGGTCTGCCAGCACATCATTTCTAGTCTTCCGCATACATTTGATAAACAACAGTTTGCATACAGAAAAAAATAGATCTACAGATGATGCTATAGCCATCACTCTTCACACTGCTCTGACTCATCTAGAACAGTGGGAAGGCTATGTGAGGATGCTTTCTGTGGATTTTAGTTCTGCATTTAACACAATTCTTCCACATAGACTAGTCTCTAAACTTCTGGACCTTGGACTTTCTAATTCAATCTGTCTTTGGATTATGGTTTTCCTGTCTGGCCGCTCACAGAGGGTCAGATTAGGTAATCATACCTCTTCAGCCCTTATTTTTAACACTGGTATACCACAGGGTTGCATGGTGAGTCCCTTCCTCTATACTCTTTTTGTGCATGACTGCATTCCCACTCACAAATTTATTGCTAAATTTGCAGATGATACAACAGTAGTGGGACTTATCTTCGGGGGGATGAGTCTGCCTACTGAGATGAGGTGGACTGGTTGCTTTCATGGTGTGGAGACTACAACTTGGTCCTCAACACCATTAAGACCAAGGAGTTTATAGTGGATTATAGAAGGAACAGTTCAGACATCCAGCCCTTGCATATCAATTGAGACCGAGTGGAGCAAGTGGCCAGTTTTAAGTTTCTGGGTGTTACCCTAAAAGAAGATCTGACCTGGGGTGCCCACATTGCAGCCCTGGTCAAAAGGGCCTAGCAGAGATTATACTACCTGAGGCTTCTCAGAAAACAACAACTGAATGAGAAACTGCTGGTGACCTTCTACCGCTGCACCATAGAGTGCATTTTAACATACTGCACCTCTGTATGGTTTGCCAATTGAACAGTGGCAGATAGGAAAGCACTCCAGAGGGTTGATGTCATTGCCTAGAAGATCATTGGTTGCCCTTTCCCCTCTTTGGAACAGCTGTATAGCTCCTGCTGCCTTAAGAAAGTTCAAAACATTCTCAAAGATCCATCTCATCCTGGGAACCTCTTTTTTTAACTATTACCATCTGGCAGATGATACAAAATAATAAAAACAAGGACAAATGGGCTGAAAAACAGTTCTATCCCAGGGCAGTAGCTCTTTTGAATTCTGCTGTATAGTGCAGTGTTGGTGTGGTGTCAGGGGTTTCTGGTTCAATGTATAAAGGGTGAAGGATGTGTGTTTGTTTTTATTTTCATGGTCATGGTCATGATGTGCACTGAAGATGGTGTTTGATTTCATTGTACGAGGTGCAATGACAATAAAGTAAACTAAACTAAACTAAATTTGATAGGGTGTTCCCTATTTTGACCATTTGTTGCCTGTTAGACAGGAATGCATCTATCCAGTTATGTAGGTGTCTGGAGATGCCATAAGATTTTAATTTTAGGAGTAGTTTGTCATATACCACTGAATCAAAGGTTTTACAGAAGTCTATGTAAATAGATCCAGTGATCCAGTGCAATCCAACATTTTATTTTTGTGCTGCATTCTCCACTTTGAGCTACTATACCTGCAATCCTAGGAAAATATATTTTTTCCACACATTTTATCTCTTCACTACCAATTTCTATGTTGATGTTTCCCTTCCTTGCAGTGGTCATGTGTCCTTTTAATGTTCAGAAAGGGACCAAAATTCTCACTTTCTTATTTAATTTTCTTAATCAAATGTTTTCTATCTTCTTTGGTTTCTGAGAGAAGAGTTGTATCATCAGCATATTGAAAATGGGAACTGAAATAATTTGAAACAGTCAAAATGTTCTTTTACCTTCGTTATGTCTAACTCAATTGATTACATTCACCATAATTTTCTTCCAACAGGATGATTAAAACCCAGAGGTATCCACCCTCCCGGGAAAAAAGAACAATTTTTCTCCAAGAGTAGGCTGTTAAGCAAAGCACATGTGTCCTTTGTTTTATTTATTTATTTATTCCCATTTGAACCTTCTCTCTAGAGTCAACATTGCAAGTTTACCAATAATGCTGCAACCATGACATAGGTGTAAGAGGAGATGACAGGCAAATATAGGAGATATGTATTGTGGAGCTTTGTAACCACCAGCTAACAGAATACATCAACAAAAGAAGGTCTTTTTTCTTTAGAAGGAGTGGAAGAAGAAAAGAACTATAAAAGCACAGCAAGACTCTACTTGCCGGCCATTGGTAGAAAAAGGGGAAGAAACATCTGAAACAAGATTTGAAGCAGAACAGTCTTAAAAAGATGGAAACATTGAGGCATATTAGTAATAATATAGAACATACATTATAGATAGTCCTAATATGGTAGAATAACAATTAATAAAATGTCATAAATTTCTATTTATTATACATTGTATAAAATTATTTATTATATATTATAATACACTATATTATTATATACTATTATAAAATTATAGAGTCTAATATAAACTGTGTCATAGCATATTGTAGTATTAATTGCCATAGTAATAGCATATAGAGGTATCATTAGAAAAGAACATATGAAGCATTCACACATCTCTTTTATATGTTTATTTTTTACAAAATAGAAACATTCTTCAATCCTTATAGGGAAATTGTTCCAGGGCAGTGTTTTTGTGTCTCCCTTAATCTTGGGTCAATCTAGTTGGATACAATTTTTTAAAAAAATTATCCATGATGGGAGAAAACAGTAAGAAATAACAAGTTAAAGATAGATCTCCAAAGATAATCTTTAGAGTTTCAGATACTCTTCAGATACAGAGTTTTATTGTCCTTATCAGGTTTACTGTACAGTAAACCCGATAAGGACAATAAAACTATGTATCTCTAAGAGTATGGTTCTTTTGTACTGGAGTTTTCAGAACAAGGTGTTCAATTTTTTAAAGAAATGTAACTATCATTGGTAGTTTAAATGTTTGTATTTCTGGACTATTGATAATTGGGCCATTCAGTTAATCAGAGAAAGTGAAGACGGGAGAGATAGAGAGAGATTGTCAATTATTTGGTTAATGAATTGACCATTTATTTTTTAGCTTATGTTATCTAGCTGAACCTAGAGCAAATCAATCAATATATGTTTGGTCTTTTACAAATTAAAACTAATGCAATGAGCAATACCTTATTATTTGTTATAGTGGGAAGAGATTTTCAAATCCTCCAACATTTTTTTTGAATCGGTCCTTCTACTTTAATATCACTGCAATTCTCTTCTTCTTCTTCTTTTTCTTTTTCTTCTTCTTCCTCCTCCTCCTCCTCCTCCTCCTCCTCCTCCTCCTCCTCCTCTTCCTCTTCCTCTTCCGCATCATATCAGCATATTTAAATAATGAAAAAGTAGGGATAACTTTCATAGAAACTCACATTTAAAGATTATACTGTCTTATAAAGAAAGTAATTGGTGACATATTATGTAATTATTCTAGGAAGCAATAAGCGGAGAAGATAAATCCTCACAGTAACTAAATGACCTAAGATAAAAAATATTAATCAGCACAACATTTCACACTTAGCCATCAGCGCTTACATGTAAGTATGAAAATTTAGTTTCCTTTTCTGTATCTGTAAATTGAGCTTTACTATGCCTTTTATTTTTTACAAAAAAGTTAACATCAAACAATAAAATAGAATAGTGGGAAATCCCCTTCAAATGATTGCTTACAGAATTAAACATAGCAGCCATGCTGTGAAGTGAAAACTTACTGATAGCACAATTTTCTTTTTACATACACTGATATATTTACTACCTACTGATTCAGTTTTTCACTTGCCTACCTATTTTAGGTTAAATATATTGTGTAAGATGGTTTGATGACTCATTAATTGGTGAACTAGCCATAAGTTAAAAGAATTTCTCTCAAATATATTTGTAAAACATGCAACAAATGTATTGCAATTCATATGTGTAGTCCGCATACTTTATCCGGGAATAAAAGTCTCTTGCTCTTTTTAAAATCTTTGGTCACTTTAAATGAGGAGTGTCTGTTGTACTAGGAAGTGGGAACTCTACAATGGCAAATAACAAGTTTCAAAAAAGAAAAAAGAAGAAAATCCAATGAGAATCCAATGAGAAACTTAAGCAACTCAATAGCATGACCTAAACATTCTAATTGACAGACTTGAAACGCATTCCAGAGTGGAACCCAAAACAATTTATTCTTGTGTAAATAAGCAGGTGCAAAACTGTGCCCACCATCAGGTGTTATTTAAGTTCAATATCCAGTATCTTTAACTTCAATGATATATGTAATATAAATTCATCTCAGGAATCATTAATTTCTCATCCATGATGAGAATATGCATATTTACCTATAAATACACAATATAACAATACTGCAACTTTAACAGTTCCCTTTTCTTTAATTTTATTTTAATAATTTAACAATCTTTGAAAGATAAGCAAAAAAACAATCTCTGAGGGAAAAAGTATTTCAAAAAATGAAAATAGATAAAGTGTAATGGAAAGCTATGGAAAGCAATGGAAAGATTGCACTATATGCATTTTTGCCACATTCTGGCTGATAATTGCTACTCTTTCTAGCAAATATTTTACTCTTTCTCTGGTAAAAAGGAAAAAACTTTCCCCAACTATTAGAAAAGGATGGTAAAAAAAGATGATTATTCCTCGTAAGCCCACTCCCAAATGTACATGTTTATAATTAATTAATGATAATTTTTAATTTTCTTATAGAAAGAAATCAGTTCAGGAGATAGACAACAAAGTTTGTTTAGAGAATTGCCTATATATTATCTGCTTATAAAGGGGACTACCTCATGGGACAAAGAAAAAGCTTGTAGAAGAATTTATCAATTTTTTTCAGAGAATCACACTTCAAATAATGTTAAATGCATGGAAAAGATCAATTATAGTAAGTAATCAAACAAGTGTTACAGAATTTATTCTCATGGGATTTTTTTAGTTACCCTGAGCTCCTTTTTGTCATTTTCTTTCTTGTTTAAACAATATCTCTGACTGGAAAATGTCCTCATCATACTTGTCACAACAGTAGACCCTGCACTTAAGAGTCCCATGTACTTCTTCCCCTGAAATCTTTCTACCTTAGATATTTGTTTCAATTCAGTAATAGTACCAAAAATGCTAGCTGATCTTATTTTGCAGAAGACCATTTCCTATATAGGTTGCTTCACACAGTTGTACTTCTTTTATTTTCCTTTGGTACAGTTGAGTGCTGCCTTCTTGCTGCAATGGCATATCGCTGTGTTGCCATATGTAATCCATTATGGTATCCAGAAATTATGAACAGAAAAATATGTTTTCAATTAGCTATGGCCTCATGGATTTTAGGCTTCCCTAACTCTACTGTCTCTGCGATAACTGTTTTTAGTGCTCCATACTGTGGGCCTAATACAGTTAATCATTTCTTTTGTGATAGTTCCCCACTGTTGGAATTGGCTTGTGCTGATACATACATCGTTCAAATTGAAACTTTCACAGCTACTGTGATATTCATAGTGTTTCTTTTCCTCATTATATTATTCACATATGCCTGCATTATTATTACCATCTTGAGAATTCCCTCAGCAGAGGGGAGGTAGAAATCCTTTTCAACATGTTCATCTCATCTTCTGTTGGTAACCTTATTTTATGGCACAGCTATATCTACCTACTTCAACCCTAAGTCAAAGTACTCTCCAGACACAAAACAGTTTATTTCCCTCTCCTATACAGTCATCACACCCATGTTAAACCCTATTATCTAATAGTTTAAGAAACAAGGAGATCAACGTTGCAATGAAGAGGACATTACATCAGAAAATGTCTAGAACAAAATAAAATTTGTTGATCCATTGAAATGTAAGGATATATGAAAGGTTTATTGAGCCTATTTTTTTCTTTATTTTGTCATTGTTTGAGAAAATGAAGAGTAACATGTACATTTAATCATTTTTAGAGTATGTTCCTGTTTTGGACTTCCCCAAAGATGGTCTGCTGACCATGACTGTCTGTGGTTTTGGTCCGTGCTTCTTCAGTGGAGAACCCCGAGTGGCTAGATCTGGGGCAGAAGCAGACCAACAGCCAGGTAGAGGGGAGTTGCAAATCCCCTCCCTGGCTTGGCAAATGTTCCCTCCCAAAGACATCTGAAGCAGTGGTCTAAAATGGCCACTTAGAAGGGGAAGAGTAAGCTGGAATAAGACTGTGCAGGAGAGAGAAAAAAGTGGACAGCAGGAGAAATGGGACGTTATAATTAAATGAAAGGTATCCCAGGATTAATCTTTAAGAATTTTTAAGAAAAGATTTAAAGCAGTGAAGAGGAAGGAGAGGAAAAAGGTGTGAATTGTTTCTGACAGTTGTGGGACTTGGAACTGAGAAAGGTAGAAGCTGGAAGAAGAAACCATTTAATTAATTTGGATAACTATATTTTGATTTTACATAGGCACTAATAAAGCTAAATTTGAGACTGTTAAAAGAAAAACTTAATACTAATTGGATTTGATGTTTTTCTTGGAAGATTGTGGTTTAAAAAGCCCTGAATAGCTGAATTTAAAAAACGGGGTGAAGATTTCTTATAATAAAGAGTGCCATCTAATAGTTAAATCTAATTTGGTTTTTTTCTAAAAGACTCTGTTTCTTAAAAACTGTAAAGAATACAATAAAACAAGAACTTTGAAAAATTGAATCATTGAAACAAAGAAAGAAGCATGAAGATTCTGCCCTGGGATTAATTGTTAATTTTGACATGGATTTGGTATTGGATTAGTTGTGAACCAAAATTTTAAGAGGAATAAAACAAAAGCTGACTGTTGAAAACTAATCTCATAGAAACTATTTGGATTAAATTATTAGACAGAAATGTGTAAAATGGTGATATCTCTTCTGGCATTAAAAATGGAACTTAGAAACATGAAAGAAACATTACAAGAGCAAGGTGAATCATTGGGTTTTGCCTTAAAATTTATGGAAAACATGATTTCAGAATATGAACAACAAAGAAAAAAGACAGAAGAGGAGGTGGACCTCACTACAGAAGAGGCCATTTTTAACTATCATCAGGAACAAAGAATTCTGTAAAGGAGGAAAAGAGTGGGAAATAAAAATAGGAGATATAAGAAGTTAAATAAAGAGGGGAATATCCAAAAATTAAAAAAGGTAAAAAGAAACAGCAGAAATTTGAAGGGTGGAAAGAAGCTATAAATAGGGAGGGGGATAAAAACTGGAGTGGAAGAAGAAAGGGGGTAATAAAAGGGAAAAGAAGGGATAAGAAACAGGATCTGGAAACAAAGAAATATGGGGATTGTAAAAAAATGAAAAGAAACTGCTTATTTAGAAGACATGGAGACAATGGCTGATTAATATTCAAAAAGGGGATTCTGCAAGGTGATGGGGTAGCATAAATATACTTAAAAGATGAATATTGTAGGAAATAGGGATACATAGATTATTAAGTTAGAAAACAGAACTGATACTTTTTGATATTGGAATGTAAGCTCTTTTCTTATATGTAAAGAGATAAATTGGAATAATTAATGGAATATGTTTACTAAATATATTGAAATAATTGAAATGAAGTATGAGGAGTGTTGTAATGGAGTAGACATTTTAAAGTTTTGGAATGCAGGCTCCTTTGTTTAAATGTATAAAGATGAATGGAATAATTAATGGAATATGTATATTAAATATATTGAAATAACTGAAATGATATGGGGGAGAATTGAAATGGAATTAACATCAGGGTTCATGATTAAATGTGGAGATTAATATGTTCTCTTTTTTGGAATTTGTAAATAAGTCTTATGAAATTAAGAGGGGAAAAACCATGCAGAATCTGATTTATATATGCTATGTAGTTTTAATGGGATTATTAATTTCAATTTTTCAGGTAATAAAAAATTAAATGATTAATGAGATTTAACAGGGAAGATAATTAATGAATATGTAATACTTAGAGGTGACACACTTATATTGATAATTTAGGGGAGAAACTATTTCTAAAAAATCTTTTCCATGGCTCAGTTTAAAGTTTGTGTCCAAACCATTGTCTTTCAAAGTTGAATCAATTCTTGAAATGCTTTGATTCTAAAGGGAATAATAATATATTTATATCTGAGAGGGGAGGAGCTGGCGCCGTGACGATACGGCTTGCAATCGAGCTCTTCGATTGCAGCCGATATCTTCGCTTCCAGCTGGTCCAAATGGACCTAAACCGTCCCGTAGGGACGGCTATTGTGAAGGGTATACCCTGTGGACTCCAGGGACACCGCAAAGTCCCTGGATGACCCGGGAGAAGTTCCTTTTTCTGGCAGCGGAGAGGCAGCCCCCAAGCTGCTGAAGTCGGGGCAGCTCCAGAAAGGAAGAGGCTGAAAGAGAAAGTGTGTCGGCTGGGTGAGAAACTTTTTTTTTTATTTTTTTGAGGTTAGAAAGGACACTGATTACTAGAAGAAATCTGTGTGATTTTTGACAAAACTGATCAAGCGGCGTTTTTTTAAGGGAGACGTCAAAGCGAGGCTTTATTTTTTTTTTCTTTTTCGCTACCGGACTTTATTGTTATTTACTGGATAACCGGACTGTTCCTTTATATATATATATTTTCTATTCTCCCTTTGGATTTTTTTTTTCCCCTTAGGCTAGAGGCTCCCTTTGGTTATTTTTTTTTTCTCTTTGTATATATATGTGTTATGTCCCACCTTCCAAAATAAACAGATAAGGCTGAAAGCAGCAGTCCTCGCAAATAAAGGCAGCAAACAGGAATCTTCACTGATAACAGCTGTAGATAGCCTCCACAAGATAGTCCAAGTTAATAGTTCCAACGAAATAAATCCAAGTCCCAACAAGATATTTCAGGTTTAAATCCTCCAAGCCAAAATCTTCGGTTCTCCTTGCAAACAAACACTTTGTTCCGGACAAAGTGCAAAGTCATCTCTCTCCTTTATAGAGCAGCAGCTAATTAGTCTAATTACTGATCTGCCCTCCTCCTGTGCTCCCGTTGGTTTCTTCTCGTAAGGAGACGCCTGCTTCTGACATCCACCCAGCAATCATCTAAATTATTATCTTCACCTGAAGTCTCCATAAGTTCCTCATTGTCAGCCGTTCCCGGCTGATAACCTGATTGAGAAGCAGAGGAGGTTGAAGGTTCAGGCCGGTCCTGCAAATCAAATGTGTCCTCATTCAAAATATTTATTATCACTGCTGACAGGAACTGTTAGGACTCCTCTTCAAAATTCAAACAGACAGAGCTCTTTGCAGTAACGTCCTCATTCAAAACTGCAGGCAAAACTGTTAGGACTCCCCTTTGAAATTCAAACAGACAGAGCTCTTTGCAGTAACGTGCTAATTAACTGGCTTGCCCATCAGATTAACGTTTCCTGGTTCTGACGTCAATCCACGATCTAACAGTCATCAGATTCAAAGTTCCTAACAGGATTGGTCCTTCCAATCACAACATATATGTATATACTTCTTGCGTTTTTTTTTATTTTAATTATGCTGTTTTGAGAGGAGGGAGGAAAGTGAGAACTAAGAAACTTTGTAACACTGCCAACTAGAGGCTTGGAAATATTCTACTTGAAGTGGAGAGAGATGTGAAAGGCTCCTTCTCAAGGACATTTCTTGATAAGATAGAGGGAAGAGCGCAGTAGAATATTATTACAGGTGCTCCTCTGGATTTCTGTCAACAATTAAATATTTATGGCTTGGCTTTGAAGCTTGTGGGAAAGGGAAGGGAGTCATAATAAGAGCCTTAGATAACTAAGCAGAGTGCAGTATGTTGTTTCTATTTTCTCTTTCTAATCCTTTTTTTAGTTCCGCTACCCCGCCTACTAGCATTATTGTATATTTTTACTCCAGTAAGGTATTTATTTTTAAGTTTTACTTATTTTCAAGGGGAAGCCTTAGAATTTTTCATTTTTATTTTATTTTGATTTTTTTTCTTTTTCCATTGGGATTTTTGTTTTTTTTTTATCTATGCTTTTGGATTATTTTGGTCTCCTTTTTTTTTAACTGAGATTTTTTTGGCTGGATTAAGGTGTGGAACCTGAAGAAATTTATTCTATTTTTTTTCTTTTTGGCTTTGGTCTTGTTTATTATTATTATTATTGGGTCTTTTTTATTATTATTATTATTTTTTATTGTGGATTATTTTATAATTGGACTAGGGTCAGGAAGAACCTGAAGAATTTTTTTTCTCTTTTCTCTTCTTTCTCCTTTATTATTGGGTTTTTTTATTATTGGACTTTTTCATTTTGGATTATAATTGGTTATTTTCCTAATTGGATTAAAATTTGAAAGAACTTGAAGATTTTGAACCATCTAAAATGAGTAGGAAACTTATACCTTCAGGTGCCTCTGCATCTACTTCTGCCTCCCCACCATCTGGACAACATTCAATTCGGGTAATGTTAAAGCAAGACAAAGAAAAAGAACAAGAAAAAGTAACCTTACAGATGATTATGCAAGGAATTCAAGACCTTAAGATAAAAACAGACACCATTGAACAAAGAACAGGGAGGACTGAGGAAAAAGTGGAAAATATTCAACAGATGATGGTGAAGTATGATGAGAGACTCCAAAAAGTTGAAGAAGAGGGTAAACGAAGAGAGGAGAAGATTGGAAATATTGATAGCAGACTAACAGTGGTTGAACAAGAAAAAAGTGGGATGCTGAAGTGGGAGATGGAGAGGTCAGAATTTTATCTTAGATTTCAAAATATAGAGGAAGAAAAAGGGCAAGATTTGGCTGCGATAATGATAGAAATCTTGGCGGACGCTTTGGAAATAACAGAGGAAAAGATGATGGATGGAGTAGATGAGATATATCGAGTCTTTACAAGATATGCGATGAGAAATAATTTACCCAGAGAAGTCCATATTAGATTTACTAAAAAATCTATCAAGACACAAATTTTACAAGCGGCAAGAGAGAAGACGTTGAAATATAAAGGCAAAGAAATCTTGGTCTTAAAACAAATACCTAGAAGAGTGAGAGAGATGAGAAGAGAATATCGATTTCTGACCAAAATGTTATTGAAAAAGGAGGTGAATTACAGATGGTTGATCCCAGAAGGATTGATGTTTACGTGGCAAGAACAGAGACACAGAATTGATTCAATTGAGAAAGCAGAACTTTGTTACGCAGAATTTTTGGAAGGAGAGAAGAAGAGGCAGAAAAAGAGATTTCATTAATTGAATTCCAAGAGGAACAAATGGAGATTGGAAAAGAAGAAGGTGTAGTAGGTGGACAGGTGGATATTAAAGATCAGCGGGAACTAAGATCTATGAGAGCGGCTAAACTTAAATATAAAATATAACCATGGAGGAGAAAAAACTGATTACAATGAATATAAATGGACTGAATTCAGCTGCTAAGAGAAGGAAGATTTTTCATAAATTAGGGAAATTAAAATTTGATATAATTTGTTTACAAGAAGTACACATTAAAAAGCAACATGAACAATTGTTAGTACAACCAAAATTAGGGAAATTGTTTACTTCTTTGACCCAATGTAAGAAAAGAGGAGTGGTTTTATATATCAAAGAGGCCACCCCAGCAAAATTGATTTACGCTGATGAAGATGGGAGAATATTAATGGTGGAAATAACAGACAACAATAGAAAGATAGTTTTGACTGCAATTTATGCTCCGAATGATAAACAGGAAGAATTCTATAAAAAATTACATATGAAAATGGCCGGACTGGACTATGCTAATATAATTATGATGGGAGATTTTAATGGAATCGTGGACAATAAACTGGACTATATCGCAACAACAGCAAAGTACAATAGAAAAATTCTTCCTAAATCCTTTTTTAAAATGACAGATGAACTAATTTTAAAAGATATATGGAGAGAAAGAAATGCTAAACTTAAGCAATATACTTTCTATTCAAATAGACATTTATCATGGTCCAGATTAGATATGATTTGGATTTCAACAGAATTAATATCTAGCGTTCAAGAAGTAAACATTGAAACAAGTACTTGGGCTGATCATAATCCATTGACAATTAAATGGAAGGGACAAAAAAAAAGATTGAGATGGACGTTAAATAATACTATTCTAAAGGAGAAAGAATTTATACAATGGATGGAGAAAGAACTGGCCTTTTTTTTTTAAAGAAAATAGAAAAGAAGATACTTCAATACAGAATGTTTGGGATACAATGAAGGCATATGCTAGAGGTTTGATAATAGACTACATAAGAAGAAAGAATATTAGGAAAAGGCAAGCCATTAAAGCCTTGGAGGATGAGTATAAAAGACTTGAAAAAGAATTACAGAAAATGCCACAGAAAAAAGACATTAAACTGAAACTGGACATAACTAAACATAAAATGGACTTAATAGAGAAAGAAGAACTGGCACAGAAAATTAGGAATGCTAAACAGAATTATTTTGAAGATGCAAATAAGCCAGGTAGATGGCTAGCATATAAGCTGAGAAAGGAGAAAGAGTCGAGGAAAATATTGCAGCTAATAGATGACCAAGGTCAAATTTGTTATGGCAGCAAAGAGAAAAAAGAAATTATTTGAGATTTTTATGGACATTTATATAAGAAAGAAGATATTGATGAGGAGAAAGTTAAACAGTACTTGCAGAATGCAAATTTACCTAAGATATCCAAAGAGACTGAAGAAATGTTAGAAAGTAATATAACAATGATGGAATTAAGTCAAGCACTCAAGAAACAAAATAATGGGAAAGCACCAGGTCCAGATGGGTTCCCTGCAGAATTTTATAAAACATTTCAAGAGTCACTGAGTATTCCACTGTTAGAAGTTATGAATGAAGCTATGTCAAAGAAGATGATACCTAAAACATGGTCAGAGGCCTATATTACACTTATTCCAAAAGAGGAGGCTGATCCACTCCAAATTAAGAATTATAGACCGATTTCTTTATTAAATGCAGACTATAAAATCTTTGCTTCAATATTAGCAGAAAGACTTAAGAAATATTTGAATAATTTTATTCATCCAGACCAAAATGGATTTTTGCCAAAGAGGCAAATTAGAGATAATATGAGAGTAATTCTGGACACTTTGGAATATTATGAGGCGCATCCTGAAAAGCAAATGGCTCTGATATTCTTAGACGCCCAAAAGGCATTTGACAACGTGAATTGGAGATTTATGTTACTTTTATTGGAACAGATGGGTTTTGCTAGACGATTTATTCAGGCAAGAAGCAATTTACCATGAACAAACAGCTAAGGTAATGATGGAGGCAGAATTTACAGACTCTATTAATATAAGAAAAGGCACAAGACAAGGATGTCCCCTTTCTCCTTTGTTATTTGTATTGACCCTGGAAGTGTTGAATAGAAACATTAGAGAAGACAAAACTATAAAAGGAATGAAAATTAAAAAGGAAGAATTTAAATTACAAGCCTTCGCGGATGACTTAGTTTTTATTTTGGAAGACCCTGTAGAAACGATCATGCGAAGCTATTGGAAAAGATAGAGACATATGGTGAAGTGGCCGGTTTGAAAATAAATAAAGATAAAACAAAGATTTTGTCAAAGAATATGCTATTAAGACAAAGAGAAGAATTGGCAGATTTGTTGAAAATTCAAGTTACGAATAAGGTTAAGTATTTGGGGATACATTTGACATCAAGATGTAGTACATTAAAAGAGAACAATTATATTAAATTTAAACAACAGATAGCTTTAGACTTGAAGAAATGAGAAAATCTACAACTGTCATTAATAGGGAGGATTTCAACAATTAAGATGAATATTTTACCCAGAATTTTATTTTTGTTTCAAACAATACCAATTAGGCTTGGAAAAGACTATTTTGAGGACTTAAATAAAATTGTGTTGAAGTATATATGGCAAGGTAAGAAAGCGAGGATTAAGCTAAAGCTTTTGCAAGATGCTAGAACTAGAGGAGGGTTTGGCCTGCCTAATTGGGAGCTGTACTATCAAGCTGCAAATTTGAGGTGGGTTAAGGAATGGATAACATTAAGGAAGACTAGATTGTTGACACTAGAAGGTCATGATCTGTTGTTGGGTTGGCATGCTTTTCTATGGTACAAGGGAACTAAGACACAGGGCTATTTTCGAAGACATTATATACGGGAGTCTTTGTGGTTAAATTGGGAGAAGATAAAAAAACAATGTTATTTGAAAATTCCAGTTTGGTTATCGACGATAGAAGCACTTTCTTATCCTATAATTTACAAGAAGGAACAAACAGTTAGATATGGGGAATTATTAGATGAAAAGGGTGAACTTAAATCGATACAAAATGTAGAGGAACAAGGTATAAAGATGAACTGATTTTCATATGTGCAAATACACTCAAGGTATGATGAGGATTCCAAAACAGAGGGATTTTATGATAAACAGACTGATTTAGATAAGATTTTGATGGGTACTGATGAAAAGGTGATTAAAAAATTATATGGTTATTTATTGGAAATTAAGCTAGAGGAAGAACAAGTTAAAGAAACTATGATTGCTTGGGGGAGGAATTTTGGATATGGGATTGATTTAGAGAAATGGCAGAAATTATGGTTGCAAAATTATAAAATGACAATGTCTACAGCTTATAAAGAAAACTTGTATAAGATGTTTTACAGGTGGCATTTTCCTCCGACAAGGATAGCAAGAATGTTTAAGAATAAATCTGAAAAATGTTGGAAATGTCATCAGATACCTGGCTCATATTACCATATGTGGTGGACTTGTGAGGACGCTAGAAAATACTGGACTAAAATCCGCATGTGACTGGAAAAATGACAAAGAAACATATAGATTTGAAACCGGAGTTCTTTTTATTGGGAATTCTACCAGATGTATATAGTAAAGATCTGAAATATTTGATTGTAAATGTATTAACTGTGGCTAGAATTGTATTTGCTAAAAACTGGAAAAATGAGAAAATTCCATCGCAGGAAGAAATTATTAAGAAAATATTGGAATGTGCTGAGATGAGTAGATTGACATTTGAAATTAGAGAGCAAGAAGACAAACAATTTTATAAAATTTGGGACCTTTTCTATCAATGGTTAGATGATGAAATATGATAATAGAATACCTAGAATTTTAGATAATAAGGAATATTCTTGTTTTTTCTTTTTCTTTTGTTATTAGATACTATATCTATAAAGTGTTTTTTTTAGGATAGAATTGGTATGATTATATGATTGGTTATAGAATAAATTACTTAAATTATAGTTATCTCATAAAGTATGAATGAATAAAAGTATAGTCAAATGATTTTTTTTTAAATAATGATATGAATATATACAAGTTAGGATTGAAAATAAGAGCTATTATGTAATATAATTGTAATTGAGACTATGAAATGGATGCACAAAACTGATGAACCAACCGACACACTGTTTGTATATAAGTATGGAAGAGAGCTGAAGCTTTTATGTTTTGTCTGTTTTTGTTTGTTAAAAAAACCAATAAAACTGTTTTCAAAAAAATATATATATTTATATCTTAGAGAAGTACAACTAATGGGATTAAGGAAAGAGACCTTCCCTATGGTGCTTTGGAATATTATTGCCCTGGAAATAAGATTTTCCCCTTCTTTGATATTTTCCAAAGCTTAGATATTTTTCCAAAGCTGAGGTCCTGGGGATCTTGGGTTGATAGGGAACAAATAAGTGGTTGGTATTTGATTATGATGTTGCTGCCATTGCTGAGTGCGTGGTTCATGGGTTCTTACATTGTAAAATACTCATGTTATAAGTCACCTAAAGTCACTGTGTATAAATTGGACAGCCATATAAATGTTTTAAACAAACAAACAAACAAACAGCAAAAGCTATATGTTGAAGATACTGTTCATTTTTTGTCAGTGATTGTATTTTTTAAGACAACAATATGTATACTTGAAAACAACTGCTCTTTAAGCAAACAACTAAGAGTGACAAACCAAAATGACAGCAACTACTTAAATAGTGTCTCATATTTTCAGTCTATTTATAAGAAACACTCAAGGAAGAAGTAGAAAAAGACTGAATACCTCAGATAAAATCAATATTCTAGTTAAAACACTGAGAAAATTTTAAAAATTCTAGTTGAAAATAAAATCTCTTCAAAAGTTGTGCTCCCTGAAAGACCCCTTCAAATTGAACAAAAATATAATTTTAGAATGACCATATCACATAGGAAACTTGAGAAATTGTAAATTAATTTAATATCTGTAATGGAATTAATCGCATAACATTTCATATTGCATAAGTTCAACAGGGCCAAAAGAGTTTGCTGCTGATTTTCATTTCTACTCAAGGCGTAATGTACCTCATTGCAGTGTTCACATATAGTAAGCCAGCACTGATGGATTCCAGTAGTCCTAATATTGGTTTTCTATTATGGCAATGTCCTGGTGAAACTTTTCCACATGTTCATCACTGATTGTACCAACATGTTGAGCAAAGGAGTCAA
Organism: Pseudonaja textilis; assembly: GCF_049901715.1. NCBI lineage: Eukaryota > Metazoa > Chordata > Lepidosauria > Squamata > Elapidae > Pseudonaja > Pseudonaja textilis. Next base: position 104,721,158 of record NC_142008.1, on the reverse strand, counting down.
ATGCGAACGCAGACAAGGAATCTTCAGTGACATGTTGTGCTTCATGTCTTGTATGCTATAAGAAGTTTGTCAACCAATTGAATATCGTTTGGTATTCTGTATAATAATCTTGAATGATTTTCAAGTGATTTTCTTTGGCCCCATCATAGATTTTCAAAGCTCTTGTCATTGATGACATGTCTAATTTATGGACTAGCATAAATGCCTTCATTAATCTTGGTATCAGTTATTCTTTGAAACATCAAATAACAAAGCCCTTCACCTTCCTTATTCATTGCTTTCATAATTTTTTCAACAATCCAACCTTTATATGGATGCAACCATATCTTTGTTGGGTCAACAAATGTTTCATGTGCCACATATTTCTGCCCTGCAACTATTTTTGGGGGGAGTGGCCATTTCTTTGTAATATAATGCAACTCTCCAGCCTGTCTGTCACATTTGTACATGCAACAATGCTACTTGGTATATCTGAGCTGCATACTATGCAACAGAGCCTCTATTTTTAGATTTACAGGTCTTACAGTTGTATTTAGTAAACTGGATATTTTTGTATGTGTCTTTCATGTGTGCTAATATTTTTTAATAATTTGTAAATGTCATTAACAAATTGCAAGTTTGTGCAAGCTGAAAGAAAAGTTTCCAACTCCATCTCCTTAAGTATGGTTTTTCACAGGGCTGTGTCTTGAGTCTGCTATTGTTCACCTTGATGACTCATGATTGCTGTGCCAAATCTGATATGAATCATATTGAAAAATATAAATGACACAGCAGTGTTGAGTCTTATTCAGGATGTCAATGAAGATGTTTTTATGGAAGATATGGAGGTTTTGGTGGACTGGTGCAATATAAGTACCAGTACCGGTTCTAAATGTTAATTTAAAAGAAGGAGATCATTGTAGATTTTAGAAAGAGCTGTCATAGTCATATTCCACTCAGTATCAAGGATGCAGCTGTGGAGGTAGTCAACAATACTAAGGCATGCTTGAGAGCATTTTAAAAGACTGCATCACTGTTTGGTCTGGTTGCAGCAGTTCCTCAGATAGAAAGCCCATATAGAGAGTGATAAGGACAGCTGAGAAGATTATAGGAAGCTCACTTCTTATTTTTCAGGATACTGCTTATAAGGGCTATGTGCTTAGAGATCAAAGCATTGTTAGAAACTGCACACACCCACTTTATGGCCTGTTTCTGTTGCTTCCCTCTGGGAGGAGGTTTCAAAATATTTCTAGCAGGACTACCAGACTCTATAATAGCTTTGTTCCCTATGCCTTCTGTCTGGTAAACTTGCAAGACTCATTTTTTCTCACCATGCAAGACTCACCTTGCAAGACTCATTTTTCTCACCATGTATCTGAACAACTGGGTTGTTTCTCTGTATGTATATGATTTTATATTTATTTATTTTCTCATGTTTATGTAGTATATATTGAAGATGGTGCCCCTTGGAGAGCTGTATACAATGAAATTTCATTTTAATGTATACTGCTTAGTGTACATTCAAAATGACAGCAAAGTTATTCTAAGTCTAATCCTATAATCTTCCTTATTTGCAAATTAAAATAACTTGAGTGAATGAAATACATCAATGATTAATATAACAGTGCATTATGATATATATCTACTAAATTATGATTCCTGAATATTGGTAGTGGAATATTTAATCATTCAGATTGGGTTTAACAAAATTTGGTCATCTATAATTGTTTTATTTTTTATATTTATGTCTTCAATATTAAACTACTTTTTTGCTTTTCCAGTTAATGTACCTTCAAAATGTACACATACTACATATGTGTATTTGTCAGTATTCCAGAAGTATATACATTGATTTTGTAAATAAAATATAGTTTCATTCTAATAATACAACATTTTCAGTTATTGTTTTTAAATTATTACATGGTTGCATTTTTTTTTTGTTTAGCACATTAAAATCTGCCTACTTTAAATCAAGGCAATTTATATTGTGCATTTAAAATAGAATAAAACAGCTATTTAGATATCTGAGTGGGTAGCATATGGCTATATATCAGTCATAGGTCATCACCACAAGTAGGAAACATTCAGCTGACCCAAAGAAAAAGAAAAAGTAGGATTGCAAAAGACATCCAACCAAGGAAATTAAGTGCATATTCATCAAAAGGATGGAAAGCAGTTTAGGGACTATTGAAGAATTATACCGTACATCCAATAAGGATAAATTTCCCAAAAAGAAGTACATGGGGGTTTTGAGGATGGTTATCTGTATTAACAGTTATGATGATGATGATATTACCAGTCACAGTAAGGAGGTACATAGTGAGAAAGACAAAAAAGAGTAATTTCTACTTTTCTCATGTTAGGGAATCCCAAAATAAGAAGTGTAGTTATGCTTTGATTCTGAAGTTCTGTAGAGGACAGCATCTGCAAAATGTAGAAAGAGATATAAGTCAGAATGTTTTAACAAATTAACTAAATTTAATAAAATTATATTAATTATAAATCAATTAATGTCATTTAATTATTTAATAAATTAATTACAACATTCAAGACTTTTGGATTTTCCCCTTTTCTTGTAAAATTTGCATTTGTTAGTAATATATACTGATTTAGAAAGCAATTATTTGGAAAAATATAAACTATATGCACATGTATATACATTTCATATATATTGCTTTCCCTGCAGTTCATTACACGTACATCTTTTACTGATACATCTTCTATATACATCTTCTACGGTGGAAATAAATATGCATATATTTGTATATCTAATCACACTTAGCCAAATAAACATTTCTGTTCTATTCCGTTCCATCCCATCCGATCCCATCCCATCCCATTCCATTCCATTCCATTCTATTGTCATTATTTTTGCAATCATTAATACATTGTCAAATGAAGTGACAGCCCATTGATTTAAATATGTTTAGAGTATAGCTACTTATATTATTTTGAAGGAAGGAAGGACTTCCTCATGGAGTGAAAATAGTGGAACAAATGAAATGTATATAGCCTACTTTCACTACATTTCCTCCTTATATTTAATACGAGAGGTCAAATGCTCACTCTATATTAAGATCCCTGAAAATGAAAACCTAAAATCTTACCTCGTAGCCTTAAAAAGATCTCTTAGGGGTTGTTGAAGACATTTTTATTTTGTGGAGTTGCTAAAGAAATGCTGAATTATAAAACATTTAACATAATATTTATAAGCAGATACATTTTAATGAAATCACTTCTTTATGAGTTCAGTAGTTAAATTAGAGTTGGCAGAATTTCTGGAGAGAAAAATTGCTTTTCTTTTTCTGGCCCTGAGCAATGGCACTGAGGCTCAGTGCAATTACCTACAGTAACAGCTCTAAAAAGATTAGTAATCTTTTGGGCTTTAATTTAGATTAAGTATAAGAAGAAATGTAGTTTTTTTTAAAAATAAAGTTTAGTAGTAATACAGCAGTTTAGTGAGAAGACTGTCACAGTCTTCTCATGACAATGATACTGGCCAATAATTAGACTCTACTGAAAACTATGCATTTATAAGGAGTCTAAAGCCAATAGAGAATCTACTGCTTTAGTAACATAGACATTAACTTTTTGCTGATTCAAAATGTTTCATTTGACGCAATCACCAAGCTGGGTTGTTATACCAGTGGAATACCATCCCTGAAGACGGGTTGTAGCAAACTACGATCTGAGATAGACCTGTTAGTAGGAAAGGAGACTAGAATGAGCAGTAATACTTTGCAAGATGCATCAGAACTAAGTCAAGATGTTTTTTATTTATTTGCACAAAGTGAGCATTCTTTTTATTTGAAAATTACTCATTCTGGTGAGGTGACCAGCTGTGCATGACAAGGAGGAGAGGGGCAAGGCATGGCAAGGCATGGCAAGGAGAAGCCAGGTGAGATGAGGCACCCCTTGATTTTAGTGACATCGAGTTGGTCACACCCACCCAGTCACATGACCACCCAGTTGGCTGGTCATTAGTTGAAATATTTGTTGTTAAAATATTTGAATCCCACCACTGAACATGGCTATGATCACCTGGGACATGGCACCAAAGCAGCACAGCCAGAGAACAGGTCTAACTCCACTTTATTGGTTCAACTTTGCCCCCAAATGTCCCCACATTTACTACAAGTCCTGCCCTTCAGGTGGGGCCTTGGTTGTGCTCAGGTTAGTCTTAGTTGCTGGGGGATTTGAGCTGGTGAGCTGTGATCTTGCTGTTTGGCTTCGAGTTTGTGGTCGTGCTGCATCTTCATGATGGGTGTCAGTTCACTTCATGTATGGCTCGGAGGGGTTTGAAGTGGGTAGTGATGCAGCTGCAGTGCGGCTTCTGGTCCATGGTCATGTCTCATCTTCTGTGTGGGTGTGAGTCTGCTTTCTACATGGAAGTGTGGTGGTAGTATCTTGTACGGCCCTCATGGGTGTGGGTCTGGTGTCATTCTTCATGTTAGGTACTCATCAGTCCGTGAGGGCGGGTTTCCAAATGGCTGTAGGTGGGAGGTGTCACTGCCGCACCTGAACAGAACACACCTCCAGCCAATGAGAACACGGCCAACCCCCCAACCAATCAGAACACACCCCCACCCAATCAGAACACAACCAAGCCCCTACATAATCAAGTCATACCCCCACTAGCAGTAAAAAAGAAGAAGCAGCTGCAAGCTCACATTACTCTGAGAAGCACAGAGCAGAAGACACAAGCCTGAAGATGATGAGTGAGACTTCATTGAAACGTTGTCTAGATACTTCCAATCTTATGCGGGAGAAAAAATGAATAACCAAAGATCCACATACAAATACCCGTGAGAACCTCAGAAAATATATATATATATATATACAGACAAGTACTTAGCATGAAGAATGACACCAGACCCACACCCACGAGGGTCACTCAAGATGCCACCACCACACTTCCACATAAAAAGCAGACTCACACCCACACAGAAGATGAGACATGACCATGGACAAGAAGCTGCACTGCAGCTGCATCACTACCCACTTCAAACCCCTCCGAGCCATACATGAAGCGAACTGATCCCCACCATGAAGATGCGGCATGACCACAAACTCGAAGCCAAACAGCAGGATCACAGCTCACCAGCACAAATCCCCCAGCAACTAAGACTAACCTGAGCACAACCAAGCCCCCACCTGAACAGAACACACCTCCAGCCAATCAGAACATGGCCAATCCCCAACCAATCAGAACACAACCAAACCCCCAACCAAGGAGAACACACCCCTACCCAACCAGAACAAAGCCAAGCCCCCACCCAATCAAGTCACACCCCCACTAGCAGTTAAAAGGAAGAAGCAGCTGCAACCTCACATCACTCTGAGAAGCACAGAGCTGAAGACACAAGCCTGAAGATGATGAATGAGACTTCATCGAAACGTTGCCTAGATACTTCCAATCTTACGTGGGAGAAAACCAAAATAACCAAAGAACCATATATATAAATACACATATATACATACACACACACACACACACACACACACACACACACACATATTTGTTTTTTGTGGGTATTTGTATGTGGATCTTTGGTTATTTGGGTTTTCTTCTGCGTAAAATTTTACGTATAATTTAACGTGGGAGAAAACCCAAATAACCAAAGATCCACATATATACATATACATATACATACACACACACACACACACACACATATATTTTCTTAAGTTTTCACGGGTATTTATATGTATGGTATTCAGCTTTGTTCGGGTATTTTCCCACGTCATTATAGTTGTGCTTTTAAAGTTGTAGCAACACTTCGGCAGAATCTCATCTGCCATCATCAGGCTTCTGTATTGTGTTTGTTTGTGAGTCAAACTTTTACAGTTGTTTCACTTGTAAATTTGGGGCTATCCTACTGCTATGCTAGAATGGTTTTTTCTTCATCCTGATTGGTTGGGAGTCTTGATCTGTGTTTATTGGTCTTGGAGTTTGCTGTGTTCTGCTTGATTGGTGTTTCTAACATCTTCTGTCTGTTTTGTGGCTTTTTTTTGTCTTGGTTGGCTGGCAACATTGTGTTCCTGTATTGGAGGCTTTTAGTGCAGCTTGGCTCCGAGTAAATGGACAGCTATCATTTGTTAGGAAGCTAGGTTTCGTCTGGGTGCCTGGTTGGGGTGAGTTTGAGCTGGAGGTATCAGGTGGGACCTGTTTGTGCCCAGGTGTTTGCCTGGGTTGTGGTGTGGAGATTTTTTTGTTTGTAAGTGCAGGCTTCCAAATAATTGACAGTCTGGTGGAATCATCTCTTCTATTCATGCTTTCAGGTCTTTTTTCAATCTATATGGCTTATCTGATAATTCTGTGGCTGGGATTTTCTATAGTGGCTAGGGTTTTGATGCCATTGAAGTTGATGCTATGACCTGTGGCTTCCATGTGTTGGACTAGTGAGGAAGTGTGTTCCAGCTTTTTTACTGCATTTTTGCGTTCATCCAGGTGGGTATTTATTCTTCTATTGGTCTGTCCAATGTATGTGGCCAGGCATGATGCACAGGGGACTTAATACATGCCTTGGTTTTCCAGGTCAATTTTATCTTTGGGGTTTCTAAGGATGGCTGCTATTTTTCTGTCTGTTTTGAAGGCAGTCTTGATGTGATGCCTGTATAGTATCTTACTGATTTTGTCTGTAGTACCTGTTATGTAGGGCAGGACAGCTGTTCCATAGGTCTGTTCATCTTTTAGGTCTCTGTTATGTCTCAGTTCATTTTTGTGGATCAAGCCGGTGATTTTGCTTTGGGGGAAGCTGTTGACTGTCAGTACTTTAGTCAGGGTGCATAGTTCAGTCTTTAGGTACCCTTCATGCACCCTGGGTACTTTTAATTTTTTGCTAAATTTTTGAACAGACACGGTTCCTACAATGATGTGAGAGAAACTGGTGGAAAAGGCCTTAATTTTCTTGACTGAATTCCTGTTAAATTTGTCCTTACAATGTAGAATACCAAAATTAGGCTAAATGAAGAGATGGACACCAAGGCAGTAGCCAAGATGACTTTTACTTCATTCCAGTAGGTTTCTTCACAGATCAGCATAGTAAAAGCTCAAGGGGAAAAATAGTATCTCTTGACCATAAGGTTTAAATGGAAATTAAAAGATATGAACTGAAAGTCAGATTGTCAATTGTCAAAGATTACTTTCTGTCAAAATTGACAATGCTCCAATAATCGTGGAATCCATCTTTAATAGTTTTGTTTAATAATTTGACCTGCATGTTTAGTTAATCTAGTATTTAATAAGGGATTAGTAGGATGGGAATAGAGATGGGGACCTCTTTTGTTATTATCTGGGTATTCGGGTAGAAGTATTACCTGGAATAAGCAAAACAGGAACCAGAATATAGCATCTTGGAAGTATATATTTTGTCTTGAAGTTCTTGCCTCGATTTCAAATTTCCTTGTGTGTCCAATAAGTCCTTATATTTAATCATTTTGGTAATATCCAAATTGTTTGGGTGAATCATTGCCTCCATTGTTGAAATACAGATTGGTACTTTTATATAGTGTTTGAAATCGAGGCAAGAACTTCAAGAACAAGGACAACAAAATTGATCAGTGGGCACACCTTCAAATTCAAAGGAGATACAAACAGGATAAGAAAGAATTCAGAATCAACAACAAGCTCCAGCAATTCGATAAAATTTTATTAGGATCAGGCAAAAAAAATATAACAAAATTTTATAACTATTTATTAGAACTTGAATTAGAAGAAGAAATTGTAAAAGGGAACATGACTGCCTGGAGTAGGAATGTAGGACGCAGCATCACCCTAACGGAAGTATATATTTTGTAAGTCTTGCTGCTTCCCCATTACTTATAACTGTATTCTTTTCTTCTGAGCACATGTAAACAGGCAGCTAATTCATCCTTCATCTCCTATTTTCCTGCTTATGTTCAAGTGAACATAAGCAGGAAAATAGGAAGGTTTCAGTCAAAGTGACCTTGAACATTTTCCTGCTTATGTTCAACAATACAAGAGCACACAACAGATACAAACTCAATGTAAACTGCTTCAAACTCAATTGCAGAAAGTACAACTTCAGCAACAGAGTGGTCTGTTGCTGAATCTGATATTACATCATCTAACCCCACTCCTTTAACCTCAAACTATCCACTATTGACCTCATCCCATTCCTTAGAGGTCTGTAAGGGGCGTGCATAAGTGCACCACCGTGCCTACTGTCCCTGTCCTATTGTCCCCATTTATTCATACATATTTCCTGTATTCTTACTCATGTTTATACTTATACCTATTATCTTGAAAGTGATTGATAAATAAAATAAATAAATAAAATGAATAAAGTGCTGCTATCTGGGAGGAATAGATTCCAGCACTACAGACCATTGTAATATCAATTTGCTTTGAAGGAAAAGTATCCTGATTAATTCCTAACCAAAACATTTTTACTATAACTATACAAGTCAGTTTGGTCTAGTGGTTAAGGCACCAGAATAGGAAGTAAAAGACTGTAAGTTCAAGTCCTGCCTTAGCCATGAAATCTAGTTCATTCTCTTTCAACCCATCTCACCTCATAGGGTTGTTATTATGAGGAAAATAGGAGGAAGAGGTGTGTTGGGTATGTTCTACCACCTTGAGTTATTTGTTAAAAATAATAAATGCAGGTAAGTGTTATTGCAAACAAATAAAAATAAATAAATAAGGAATCAATTAATACCAAAATATTGGGCAGCTAAAGAGGCATGTTTAATTTTTTTAAATTTGTTCATTTTGTTAGCCCATCTCTATAAATCTGCATTTATTTATTATTTTTTCACATCACAGCAATCCACTTTTAAAGTATTATTTATTTTGAACTCATTTACTATGCTATATGCTTTTTTAAAAAAATTATTGCTTTCTTCTTAAGATCTGTTTCCTGTTTAGGTCAGGTCGCAACAAAATAATGTAGCATTTGGGGAAAAAGAGACAACCCAGTAATCCAGCACTGGAAGATAAGATGCAGAAGATTTCCACAGCTACTATATATTTTCCTTGGGCACTCAAGTAAGTGGGGACAAAGGTGAACCAAACACTACAAAATACCAGCATGCTGAATGTTATAAGTTTGGTTTCATTAAAACTATTTGGCAACTTGCGGGCAAAAAAAGCCACGGTGAAGCTGACTATTGCCAGGAAACCCATGTAACTTAAGATACAATAAAACATGACTGGTGAAGATTCATTACACTTCAAAACAATTACTTCAGGTACTGAATTCATGTCCATATCTGGAAAAGGAGGAGAAGTTGCCATCCATACCAGAGAGATGCTTACTTGAAGAAAAGAGCAAGAAAGAACAATAGAGCAAGCCAGGCTGTTCCCTACATATTTTTTGAGCCTGGATCCTGGTTGGGTTGCCATGAAAATGAGAACCACAGTAATAGTTTTTGCTAGCACACAAGAAACAGCGAATGTGAAGATGATGCCAAAAGCTATTTGCTGGAAAATGCATGTTGCCTTCTTCGGTTGGCCAATGAAGAGAAATGCACAAAGGAAGCACAGCAGAAGTGAAATAAGTAGTATGTAGGTAAGGCCACGGTTGTTGGCTTTCACTATGGGAGTATTGTGGTACTTCAGAAATATTCCTAGTATCATAATTGTTGCCAATGAAAATGAAAGAGCACTGGTGCCTAAACTGATACCCAAAGGTTCTTCATAAGACAAGAAGCTTATAATTTTGGGAATACAGGTATTCTGATAGTTATTAGCATAATAATCATCAGCACATTTAACACAGTCAGCCATGTCTACAAAAGAAAGATTTTTAAATCAATTTTATTACATTCACTTCAGGAAGTTGAAGGAGGCATTGATACAAAGTTTGCTTTGATATTTGAAATCTCAAAGATGGTTGGAGTAAATTGGCACGCTAGCATTTTTTGAAGAATTCATTTTTAGAGAGTGCAATAAATTGAAAATATTACAGTAAAGGGTCATGGAAGCAGACAACTAAATATTAAGTGACATTAGAACAGAACAGCAAAATAGATCTCTCTTCCTGCCCTCATTTTTATTTTTATTTTCTTGACACAATACAAATATATCCTAAAGCACAAATCTGATACAGAAGTGGTAAGCAGTGAAGAGCATAGTTAGATACATGAACACGGCAGGGGTTGATTGACCTAGCCATATATCTTCCATGAATGTTTCTTTTGAAAATAAAACTCTATGTTATAGTTGCACATGCTAATGCTCACCTTTGTGGTGAGATATCGATCCTTTGGGGCACGTAATGCAATCATAGCAACAGAAAGGTTTCCCCTCTTTCCTTTTTTTTATAGATCCAGGTTGGCAATGCACATTGCAGAGAGAAACAGGCAATGTCTGTCCATCAATTAATAAACAATATTAATTGGGGGATGTAATTTCAAATTAATTAATAAAAATATGTGGTACACTATTCATCATTGTCAAGTAGTCAAGTTGACTAAATCATGCAAAAAATAAGAGATGTGGCTACTCTGCTGTAGTCCCTATACTTGGGAAAATTTTCCCTTCAAATTATCAGAATATCTTGAAATGTGATAAACGCATGATTGTGTGCCCAGATCTGGGGTTCTGTTTCCTGGATGTATTAACCCACATAGTAATAATTTTATTTGGTGCCGTATATATTTATTTTGTACTATCTTAATTGCTTTTAATTATTATTATACATATGCTCTGCCTTGAGTCACTTGTTGAGATGTACAGATATATGGTGAATTGTTCATTTTTAAAATATTATTATTATTAAATGTTTATGACACCCAACTGTCTGTCTGTCCAGTGAAATGATGAACTGTTCTATTAAATGATTGATTCTAGTTTGCATCAGAAATTCTAATCTAGCCAAGTTTGATGTGAAAATCTTGTGTCAAATTAAGCCAAAGTCTGTCAAAAGGAATTAAACATCTCTGGAACTAAGACTTCCTGCTGAGCTCTACTTTTAAGATTCATAGTATTCACAGAATATTTTTCTAACCAACTTGGAGGATTGGAGAGTGCTTTGAAAATGAATTGGAGAAATATACTTTATACAATACTTATTGTAGGTAAAATCCTTCATTTTCAGGTTTGGTATCCTAGAGGTTATAGTAAAGAAATTATTCTGTTTTATTCCATTATTCTAATTATTCCATTTTATTCTATTATTATATTTACATAGAAAATAGGTGTCCAATAATACTTTGTTCTTCACTGACATTTCTTTTTTCCTCAGTTGAAAAAAGATGTTCCTTAATGATATGATGTCATTAAAAGGAATCTGAAGCCCACAGGAGAGAATTTTGGTTCCATTGTCCAATGAAACAAGCCAGAGCCATTTACCTCATATTTCCTATGTCATATTTCCCAGAAAGTATAATGCTAAATAGTTTGGGAGAAAAAAATCAGAAATGCGTTAACTAAATCAGTTACGTCCTGTCCTTTACCTCAAATAATGCTACCTAGTGAGATTTCTGCAATACAGATCCTTCACCCTGGGGTCTGTGAGGCTTTCCAAAAATCTGGCTTTTTCTATAAGCTTTGGAATAGCATGAAATGAACTGTAGGGAATCTTTATGGTTTTGATACATATATGCTTCTGTATTTTGTTGGGGAACTGGTTATTTCTGGTATTTTTTCCCTATTCTTTTTATTTAACTTTTATTATTTGGTTATGGTGTAACCAAATATCATATTATATAAAATGTGTTGCTCTACAAATTTGTTAAATTAATAAATTAATAATTTTTCAAGATTCATAAAATTTTATCTCTGTGTTAATGGAACCCTTGAACAGAGAGATAACAAGAAAGAGAAAAAAACCTTGTCATTCAGTTTGCTGAAATATGAATGTGGAAAATACACAAAAATATTTTCAGATAATTCCTACCTGGTTAAACCAGCTGTGCCATATGATTGCATCGCTGTTAATGGTGAATGCTTCCTCTGGAGAAGATTGAGGATCCATTTTTCCAACTTTCACTCCAGTAAATGATTGGTTTGGAAATATAATCCAGTTAATGATATCCAGTTCTTGAACAACTTCCCTATTCCGAGAAAAGAAAATCTTTTCACCAGCACTGTTGTTAAATGATACAGATCTCATAAAATGGAATATCTAGATCACAAAATAAAATAGTTTTAGAAAGTTTGCATATAATAACAGTACAATTATTATTAACATGTTTTTAATGATTTTATGTATGACCATTATTTATTAGATTTGCTCTAACTGCTCTCTCCACACTGTGGGTGTCTTACAACATATCTAATATTCAGTTAAAATAGTTTTAGCATAACAACATATGTTACAGACCCCAAAAGAGAAGAACAATAAAAAATATGATATGTGTAGATATATACACTAACCCTGGTCCTAAATCACAACCAAATCATAAGAGCCTTCTGAATCACATTATTGAGGCTCTGATGACCAGGTTTATAATGAGGAATGTTAAATTTCCTCTCAAAAATACTGTATATAGATGAACCAAAAACAAGAAAAGATTCTCCAAACTATATGTACCATTAAAAACTCCCAAAACCAGAAAAAACAAATTACCCATAACAATAAGGAAACTTCAATCCAAAAAGAAATCACTTGGCAGAAAAACAAATCTGGTCACATTGCCAACTTCAAAAGCTGATACAAAAATTTATGCACCAGATAAAAACTGAATGCACCAATGATCACATTAAACAAGAAGAAAACGCACCAATTCCACCTGCGCTTTCTATAATTTTGTAAACAACAAATTAAAAGACTCAAGGTCCATCCCACACCTGAAAGGACCTAATGGTAAATACTGCAATGACACCATTAAAGCCAACCTCTTTAACACGTTCTTTGGCTCAGTATTTGTAAACAGCAATGGATCATTCTTAGTATTTCCTAGTCAAACCACAGACAACTACAATGATCTAATACATATTGATTTTACAGAAGAAAATGTTGAAAAAGCACTACGTAATCTAAAACCATTTCTATCTGTTGGACCGAATGCAATATGTGCCTACTTCTTAAAAAAGCTATCCACTGCCATAGCCTCTAAGCATAATCTTTGAAAAATCTTTCAGGACCAGCTCCTTGCCAAAACTATGGTCACAAGCCATGATCATCCCCATCTAGAGAGGGTCTAGCTCTTCCAAATTGGGAATTATATTATTTGGCAGTTATTTTATTATGGCTAAAAGATTGGGTGAACCTACTTAATAAAAGAACTTTAGCTCTAGAAGGGCATGACCTCCAGAGAGGCTGGTATGCCTTCTTATGGGAAGTGGGGAAACCTAAGCAGTCTTATTTTCACAGACAACTTATTAGGGACTCATTATTAACTAATTGGAAAAAATGATGTAAAAAACACTATCTCAAAATTCTGATCTGGCTATCAAAAATGGAAGCAATGGTACATCCCAATAATTTGGACATAACAAAAATGATCAAATATAAAGATTTACTAGATCTGCTAGGAAAATTAAAAACTCGACTAGAATTACAGGAACAGGGATTCAAAATAGATTAGTGGTTATATATTCAAATTTATAGCAGATACAAACAAGACATGAAAGATTTTGGAATTAATAGTAAACTGCAGTACTTAGATAAAATTTTATTAGGACCAAACAAAAAGAACATATCTAAATTTTATAAATATTTGTTGTAAGTAGAATTAGAGCAAGAGATAGTCAAAGGGAATATGCTAGCCTGGAGCAGGAATGTTGGAAGAAGTATTACATTATCAGAATGGGAAAGGATTTGGAACAGAAATATTAAGATTACAAAATCGGCAGCGTACAAAGAAAATACATATAAAATGTTTTACAGATGGCACTTGCCCCCTTCGAGGCTGGCGAAAGTGAACCCTAACACAAGTGCAAAATGTTGGAAGTGTAAAAGCTCAGAAGGAACCTTTTTTCACATGTAATGGTCCTGCAAGGAAACCCAGAGATATTGGCAAAAAATTAGAAAATGGTTGGAGGAGATAACTAAAGAACAAATAGAATATAAACCAGAGTTCTTCCTATTAGGGATCTCTGACAAACATTTATCCAAAAAGATGAAATATGTAACAATCCATATCTTAACGGTGGCCAGATTAGCATTTGCTCAGTGCTGGAAATCACCGTATATACCTACAGAACAAATGGTAATCCATGGTAAAATATGTGAATGTGCAGAAATGGACAAATTGACGATAGCCTTAAAAAACAAAGAGTCCTCAACATTCTACAATAATTGGAATTCTTGGTAGAATTGGTTAAGCCAGAGATAAACTGACTAAAAGATAAAGGGTAGCTTAAGTATAGTAGACGAGGTGAAATGGATCTTAAAGACTGTCAAAAAGGATATTGTTTGCTTTTAGATGTATCCTTTCCATCTCTTACTCTTTTCTTTCTTTCTTTTTTCTTCTACACCCTTTACTCTCTTCTTTCTCCAGTTTGCTAGCCCGGATGTTCTTTTTTTTCCTTTTTGTGTATGTATTGTTGATATGTTTTTAATTGTAAAATAAATAAAATTTATTTTAAAAAAAACAAAAAGAAAATTACAGACCAATCTCTTTATGCTGCGTCACCTGTAAAGTCATGGAATCAATTATTAACCAATCCATCATCCTCCACTTAGAAACAAACAACCTACTCTCTAATAAACAATTTGGTTTCAGGAAAAAACGATCATGTAATCTGCAACTCTTACACACAAAAACATATGGACTACACAACTCAATCAGGGCAAAGCAATAGATGCAATCTACATAGACTTCTCTAAAGCCTTTGATTCAATGGTACATGACAAACTACTCCTAAAACTAAAATCTTATGGTATCTCTGGACATCTGCATAACTGGATAGAAGCATTCCTGTCAAACAGACAACAAATGGTCAAAATTGGGAGTGTCCTATCAAATTCTGTACCTGTCAACAGTGGTGTCCCCCAAGGCAGTGTTCTAGGACCAACTTTTTTCATACTCTACATAAATGACCTCTGTGATCATATCAAGAGCAACTGCGTTCTCTTCGCTGATGATGTAAAACTACTCAACACTACAGACAATACTACTACCTTTCAAAAAGTCATTGACTATGTATCAGAATGGTCAAACAAATAGCAACTTCAAATCTCAACAAATAAATGCTCTGTCTTACATATTGGCAAAAAAAATGAGAAAATAAAATGCAGGCTGAATAGTAAAGACCTTGTTGATGATCCAAACTCTGTCAAAGACCTTGGAGTACTCATCTCAAATGATCTAAGTGCTAGAGCCCACTGTAACCACATAGCCAAAAAGGCGTTAAGAGTTGTTAACCTAATCTTACACTGCTTTTTCTGTGATAATATTACACTAATAACTAGAGCATACAAAAATTTGCTAGACCAATATTCGAATACAGCTTATCAGTCTGGAACCCACATTACGTATCTGATATTAACACAGTTGAGAAAATCCAGAAATATTTCACAAGAAGAGTTCTCTACTCTTCTACTCATTGCAGAATACCTTATGCCACCAGACTTGAAATTCTAGACCTAGAAAAACTAGAACAATGCTGTCTTTGGTCTGATCTAAGTATAGTATATAAAATCATACATTGCAATCTCCTACCTGCCAATGAATATTTCAGCTTCAACCATAACAACATAAGAGCAAACAATAGATATAAACTCAAGGTTAATCGCAACTAACTTGGTTGAAGGAAATACGACTTCAGCAACAGAGTGGTCAATGTCTGGAATACTCTACCTAACTCTGTGGTTTCTTCCCCAAACCCCAAAAACTTTAACCTTAGACTGTCTACTATTGGCCTCACCCCTTTCCCAAGAGATCTGTAGGGGGCATGCATAAGTGCACCAACGTGCCTACCATTCTTGTCCAATTGTTTCTTTATTTTTATTTTTTATTTTTCTTATATGTATCCATGTATTCATAACTATGTTTTTACTTATCCCTATTATTTTGTAAGCAATTGACCAAAATAAAAAAATAAAAAATAAATAAAAATAATATTTTCTATCACTATTTTCAATGGATACATTTTCAAAGTGTGTGAAAAGTGATTACAACTATCCATTTGAGTTGAATTTTTTTTGCAGATGATAAATGCATTCTTTCTACACATACTGCTATCAATATTAATCACAATTTCTTTCATTTGTTTATACACAGTAATTGTTATGAAAGTGACTATCACTTCTATTTTCTAGAGGAAAATCTCCCAATACTTGGACTAGAGTCCATTACCATCGAGAGAACAGGATTATGAAGCTTCCTTCCTTTTTGTTTCATTATATACTTTCTTCCATATGTGGAGGAATACATGGCTTGCAGAGCATAAGCCATAGCATACACAGCATTGTAGATACTATAGCTGTGGCCTGTTACTCTTTTTGGAAAAACATGTTCAGGAAGGCTCTCTAATGTCTCCTCTCCACTGCAAATATTCTCCTTCTCTTCTCCCAGATAAGAATCTTGTAATGCACATCCAAAAGCATGAGTCCAGAAATCCTTGATAAAACCATCTTCTTTTACCATGGAAGGCTTCTGTTCTTGAATATGTTGTTGGAATCCTTTCAGTTCTTTGGCATGAATTGCAAATGATATTGCACCATGGAAGTCCTGCAAATCCCAGGTTTTTTCACTGGTAAAACACTTCAACTCCATCCCAACTGTTAGAATCCATACTTTCCCGTTTGGGTTTCCAAATAATTCTTTAAAATCTGTATTTAGCAAAAATCTCAAAAAGATCATAGAACGCGTATCTCCATTAAAAACCAAGACACTGACTTCATTAACCATTATTTTTTCATAAAATGCTACTACACAGTTGAAAAAGAATCCTGTATTGCCATCATAACATGAACTGCTGAACAATTCCATGAAGGCAAAACAAATGTCTTTTTTGGAAAACTCAGGTACCAAAGTCTGTATGAACCAGTCTAAGCTCATCCCATTTGCTGCCAAGAACCCAATCCATCTCCAGTTGAAATGAAGAAGTAAGGTGAGGATACCCCTATACTGATAAATTCCATTTGGAAACATTTGGTAGAAAGAAGGGAGAATGGTATCCCCTGCTTCAACTCTAGCAGATCCATACATGAACTGCCCAAAAACCAAAATAATGGAATTATACAACAGAATAATTTTAATATGGATAAATGTTTAAATAGAATAAACATTAATTGTACAAGAGAACAGAGTAAATATGTTGCATTGAAAAATAATGTATTTTAGAGTTTATAGAGTGGTAGCTTATAATAGATTTTATGCAATTTCAGAAAGTAATAATGTATACCTATCAACAGTCTAAAGGAGTCTACCAGAACATTGCAGGTCAACAGTATAGGATTGACTGTGTAGATAAGACAAAATCTTCTTCTCCTTTTCTCCTGCCCCAATCAGAAATCAATGATTAACTGTATACTATTGCCAAAAAGGAATGGCATCAAGTTCTATGTAGTCATTAAGAGTCAAGCTTCACTCTTGAAACTTATAAATATAAATACATTTCTATATTTCTTTATGTATTTACATATGTGCATATGTGTGTGAGAGTATGTATGTATGTTTGCATGTTTGTATGTATGTATGTCCAAAAATTAAATTCAATGAACATAAAGTTGATTAACTCCTTTCCATGATAATCAGATTAAGTGCTACTGAACCATATATGAACTTGGCAAGGGCAGAATTCAATGTTCTGTATGAAAGACAATGCTAGCTAAAGAACAAACCCATAATTCAGAAGACAGCAACAGTAGCTAATACAGTCTCTGAAAAAGAAGCTGAAGAAATAGTGGACCAACTGATTAACTGCTGCAAGAAGATCATACAGATTAATTACAAACAATGGCATTACAGATTAGCACCAATGGGACATTGGAATATCTGTGAGAAATAATATTTGCTTTCATGTAAGAACTGGTTGCACCACAAAATAGACCAAGTGATAGAAAATAGAAAATAAATTAAAGTGCCAAAGGACTGTAAAGTTCAAACAGACAATCACTTGCCACATAATACCCAAAATGTAACAATTGTTGATTAGGATTACAAAAATGTCTGAAGGCATACAGTACCTGAAAACAGTAAAATAGAAAAGAAAGAACTGGAAAAAATCACAAAATACAAAACTTGCAGACAGAAGTAGAACAACTGTGCCAAGGAAGAAAAAATTGTATTAATATTGGCCCATTGGATCCCAAAACATTTGAAGCACCACTTGAACACTATTGGTATTGTCAAAATCATTAGCAGTCAATTGCAAAAGGCAGCTTTATTTGGGATAGCTTACATCTTGCCACAATACCACTAAGACTTGTCAAAGAAATCTGCCTATCCCAGGAACTTGGGAAGGACTGGATAACTATATAAAAATGCCAATCCAATCTAAATACATTGACTGTGTGCCCAGTCATAGTAAAAGGAAAAACACACAAACACAGGGAGACAAAAACAACCACTCAAGTGGAGGAAGCAGAACTTATATATGTAATTTTACAAACAAATTTGTCTGTTCCAGGTATTTGAGAAGACTTGATAGGTAAATAAAAATGCAAAATCCAATTTAAAAATCTGGCTCTGCAACCAGTCCTAATAAATGCAAAAAACATATAAACTCAAGCATACAAAAACAACCACTTTAGGTGAGTGGGAAAGAGGTGGAACTTACCTGTGGAATTTTATAAAGGCTCATAAGAATTGGAAATTGGTGCATGATGTCTGAGATCAATTCCTCAATGATTGCAAAAAGATTGTCTTTAATTATGCACTTATAGTTGGGCAAAAGTTTGCTATTCGGCGAAATCAATTGCATTGCTGCATGGTAAGTCCACTTTGCATTCAGATGACTATCATAAATATTGAATCCCAGAGTAACATTGGGTAACATTTGGGCATTTCCATTGATCTGTTTCACAGCAAATATCAAAGCCAGGATGTGCTGGTAGTTTTCAGTCGCTACACTGCAAAGAAAATGTTCAACCTTGGATCATATATAACTCTTGAAACTGTTAAAGGGAGCAACATGTGTTTACTTAAGATTACATGTACATTTGTATTGCAAATATGGTTTTAAGTTTCCTGAAATACTTTCCTCATCCCTTTCATGATCATTCATTATGAAGATACTCAGAACCTAAACATTTTAGAGGAATGTCTGAATAGAAATCTCGGAATGAGTTTGAAAAAGAGCATGAGGCATGTGACATGCAGATTGTGCCAAGAAGATTGTGGAAAAGGGGAAATCATTAAAGCTAAAATAATTTGAATTTTTTTAATAACAAAATGGTATTGTAAGTGGCAGACTGTACAGGGTAGAAATAGTTATAGCAAAATGTATGCTTAAGTTGTTAAGAAGTTTCAAATATTGTTTTACAGACATATAATAAGGCAGAGAAGAATTAAAAACAGGAAATATAAAGCAAGTAATAAGCCTAAAAGATCATTGGATAATTCTTTCAGCCAGAGGTAAGCAACCTGCTATTCTCCTGTTGTTAGTGAATGGCTTCTGCATTAATCAGAAGACCAAGAAGGACTTGATGTAAAGGAATTCCTTGTACCATAATGATATGCTTCCCAAGGTATTTTGCTATATTAAATCACAGCAATTGCCTTGATAAAGTGAAGCCACTTGTCAAGGAGTGTCACAGGTGAGGAGTTCACTTGCATATTGTAGTGGAAAAAAAATCCTTATACAAACATTTTTCCCAAAGGGGGACCAGAAGGATATTGGTCGAAACGGTATGGATTCATATAGAAGGCGGTTAGATAAATAATGCCTCCATAGATGAAATCTCCTGGCTTGTAATATTTGGGAACAGAAGGAAGAACATGCTTTGTCTCACATTTAGTATGTCCAAATTTGCATCCTACATCAGGTAGCAATAGCAAAAGCATTAACAGGATCATTCTGGTTGCTAATGTATTGACTGCAAACAGTTCTCTTTTTGCAGTTGTACTGTTAATAGAATGTCTCACATTGATAATAGCCACGTTCCCTTTTTGCAGGTGTTGTGCTATTAACAGCATATTCCACATTGACAATTGTCAGATTAGAATGGTTGCCCTCTTTACTGACACTTGGAAGACAATTGAATGAAAGAAGAAAGGAATGAGGAAAAAGTAACTTTGGGCTTGCCAGGGGGATCTCCTGATGCTATGGTGTTTGAAGGCACATTAATAGCATCCTTTAAAACTGCCATAGCAATCCCCAAAGGGAATTTCAGTGCTGCAGAAGTAATTGTAGCTCTTCTGTTAATTGTAGGGACATTGTATGTTCTTTGTCATATTGTGAACAACTTTTGTGCCCACACAGAAACCCAAAGCAAAAAAAGAAACCTAAACAAATTGCTTGGATTAAACATTTTATATATTCTTCATTTTATTAAATTGAAAATTGATTGGCAAATTTCTGCACAGAAGTCATTTTGGTACCTGTTCAAAAGTTTTGTCATATATTCATATATTATTTTAAATCAGTATGAGCTGGTTTAACATAAGACACCAAAGGTGCTTTTTCAGGAGGCAACCAGACTTTCCTTCAAAAAAGTCCAGTTGCCTCCTGAAAAAACACCTTTGGGACAACCATGACCTGGATGACTGAGAACCTTTACAGAATGAGAGGTTTATATCTCTTTTTTATATGTCTAATGTGAATATATTCATTGGATTGCTATGACTTCCCTGAACTCATAACCACAAGCCCTTCACCCACAAACTATCTTTAGAAGAACTGTCAACAGTTATCCTTCATATCTAGGGAGAAAAAATGATTATAGTGGACTATGAAAGAGATTTCCACACCCTTGTAAACCTTTTCCTTACTTTGTTTATTTAATTAAATATAACTGACAGGATAGGGAAGGAACTAGGTTACAAATTAGGAGGCTATGTTTTCTTGTTCTACCTTTGGCATGAATGCAGCTGAATAATTTTGGGCCAGCCAGAACAAGGCAATGGCAAGCTTCTTCAGAAAAGTATTGACAAGGAAAGTTACAGCCTCGTCCATGTATCAACTAAGAATCAAGACTGAACTAAAGGCACTTACTCACATACAAATGCACACACAAACAGGTAGATAGCTTTGGAATAGATATAAACCAAGATTGCTTGATTATCATCCCAATAAGTTTTATATGAAAGACAAATGATAGTCACACAAGCTTGGTTGACATGCAAATTTACTGACTTTTCTGAATGAGAGTTTATTCAAAATAATAGAAGAATTTTAAAAGGTTTTCCTTTTTCCCAGTTGTTTGAAAGAGTTAAAAATTTTATAAATAGGAAAACTAAATGTGAATCTCATTTCTGTATTAATGATGAGTGTCCTATTGCCAAGATGTATTGAGTATTCTGAAAATGAATATCCAAAAAAATTTGTTCAATAATATGATGAAATCAGCAATTGGGTGGTATAATATAATGCTGGATCAGTGGGAGATTATGTATAGTAAGGTAGTGAAATTCACTTTAAAATATAATTTGTAAAAAAAATTATAAAAAGATGTATCATTGAAATTTAGTATCTAATAGATATTCAAAGATGCATAATAGAATGTCAAACATGTTTTAGAAATGTATTCACACTGAAAGCACCTTCTATCATCTTTGGTCGACATGGACGAAAGCTAACAATTATTGGGAACAAATGTGTATTATTTAAGTCTTATTTTTCTTAGTTTGGCTATTGGTTACTTAGTTTTATGAATATATCTTTTCCCTTCTTTTTTTGGATTTTTTAAAAATGCCATTATTCTATTTGAAGTGGTAATAACTTCTCCTGCCTACAGTGAGCTTTTGCCAATGTATACAAATCAATCTATGTGGAAATTATGCCAAAGAGTGAATTGATTGATCATAGAAAATGAAGGTGTATAAATGTCTAAATTGATAACCATTCATTTTATAAACCACCAAATTTATAATAGGAATGTAGATATTCTTCTCATCATTTGCACAACATTGCTAATGCTAGTTATGTTTTATTGATATACAATAAACTGTTAGAAAAAACATTTAGCATACAGTAAGAAGAAGCTACAATGGGATATTGTGGACAGTAATTAAAATAATTAAAAGTAGTTAGACAGTTCAGATGTAAATAGTAGTTGCTTATGCACATTTTCTGCACTTTTGCCATGAAAAACTCTAGTTGTAAGGAAACAGCAATCTTCTCTTGCCACCTCTGTCCCATTCAGTGTATAAATGGAGACCAGAAATTACCCCTTTTTACCCTCTTCTTGTTTCAATGTGGTAACCAGAGTTTGTTCTCTTCTTTTCCATTTTGTTTCCTTAAGCTAAAACATTGCATACATT